>NC_053026.1:454994406-455009316 GCF_003073215.2 Triticum urartu | reverse complement strand
CTTGGCTACCATTTTCCTACATATTATCCTCTGAAAATTTCTAAAAATTTTAGTAACTTCAAATAAAAGTAAACCGAACTCAAAAAAATTGATAGCAACTACTCCTACAAGTGCCTAGAGCCTGTATCATGCATTAGAACTACTTGGAACCATATAAATTTGACATGCAAGCTCAAGAACATGGTCACCTAGGCAGCACAAATTTGCAATGAATAAAGCACTAGAACAAAAACTAATTGGACCAATGAAGGAATCACATACTAAGGAACAATCCCCCAAAGTAGTTTTGTGAGAGGTGCTTTGAGCAAGGAGATCAAAAATCACAGCAAAATGGGCTAGAACTCGTGCTTGAGCTGGATAATGGTGTTTGTGGGAGGAAGAAGGAGTGTGTGGGTGCAGGAATAAGTGGAGGAGGGCCACCATGGGCCCACGAGGTAGGGGGCGCGCCCTCCACCCTCGTGGCCAGGTGGATGCCCCCCTGCTGTGTTCTCAGTGCCAAATATTCTCAAATATTTCATAAAAAATCATATTTAAATTTCAGGGTATTTGGAGACTTTTATTTTCGGGATATTTTTATATTGCACAGATAATTCAGATAACAGACATAAAATACTATGCTTGCTTTATTTAATATAAATAACAGAAAGTAAAAAGAGGGTACAGAGTTGTGTTTTCTAAATTCATCCATCTCATGCTCATCAAAAGGAATCCACTAACAAGGTTGATCAGGTCTTGTTAACAAACTCATTCCGAATAACATGGAACCGAGAATTTTCGAATAACACTAGGTTACCTCAACGGGGATATGCACATCCCCAACAATAAGAATATCATATTTCTTCTTGACAGTAGGAAGAGGAAATTCAAAACCTCCAAAAATAATCGATGGAGTTTTTCCAATAGAGTTTATACTATGAACTTGAGGTTGTTTCCTCGGAAAGTGTATCGTATGCTCATTGCCATTAACATGAAAAGTGACATTGCCTTTGGTGCAATCAATAACAGCCCCTGTAGTATTCAAAAAGGGTCTTCCAAGAATAATAGACATACTATCGTCCTCAAGAATATCAAGGATAACAAAGCCCGTTAAAATAGTAACGTTTGCAACCACAACAGGCACATCCTCACAAATACCGACAGGAATAGCAATTGATTTATCAGCCATTTGCAAAGATATTTCAGTAGGTGTCAACTTATTCAAATCAAGTCTACGATATAAAGAGAGAGGCATAACACTAACACCGGCTCCAAGATCACATAAAGCAGTTTTAACATAGTTTCTTTTAATGGAGCATGGTATAGTTGGTACTCTGGGATCTCCTAGTTTCTTAGGTATTCTGCCCCTAAAAGTATAATTAGCAAGCATGGTGGAAATTTCAGCTTCCGGTATCTTTCTTTTATTAGTAACAATATCTTTCATGTACTTAGCATAAGGATTCATTTTAAGCATATCAGTCAAGCGCATATGCAAAAAGATAGGTCTAAGCATTTCAAAAAAGTGATCAAAATCCTCATCATCCTTTTTCTTGGATGGTTTAGGAGGAAAAGGCATGGGTTTCTGAACCCATGGTTCTCTTTCTTTACCATGTTTCCTAGCAACAAAGTCTCTCTTATCATAACGTTGATTCTTTGATTGTGGGTTATCAAGATCAACAGCAGGTTCAATTTCTATATCATTATCATTGCTAGGTTGAGCATCACATGAACATTCATCATTAACATTATCACTAGTTCAGTCATACCAGATTTGTCACTGATGATCCTAGTGCCGAACGGACGACACCTCCGCGTTCAACACACGTACAGCCCGGTGACGTCTCCTATGCCTTGATCCAGCAAGGGGAGAAGGAGAGGTTGGGGAAGACTCCATCCAGCAGCAGCACGACGGCGTGGTGGTGGTGGAGGAGCGGGAACTCCAGCAGGGCTTCGCCAAGCACTACGAGAGACGAGGAGGGAGAGGGGTAGGGCTGCGCCAAGAAGGAGATTGAATCGTGTCTGGCAGCCCAAAACCTCAAGTATATATAGGGGGAGGGGAGGGGCTGCGCCCCCACCTAGGTTTCCACCCCTAGGGGTGGCGGCCAGCCCTAGATCCCATCTAGGGGGGCGGCCAAGGGGGGAGAGAGGGGGGCGCACCACTAGGTGGGCCTTAGGCCCATCTGAGCCTAGGGTTTGCCCCCTTCCACTCTCCCTTGCGCCTTGGGCCTTGGTGGGGGGCGCACCAGCCCACCTGGGGCTGGTCCCCTCCCACACTTGGCCCATGCAGCCCTCCGGGGCTGGTGGCCCCACTTGGTGGACCCCCGGGACCCTCCCGGTGGTCCCGGTACATTACCGATAAACCCGAAACTTTTCCGGTGACCAAAACAGGACTTCCCATATATAAATCTTTACCTCCGGACCATTCCGGAACTCCTCGTGACGTCCGGGATCTCATCCGGGACTCCGAACAACATTCGGTAACCACTATATCATTCCTTACCCTAGCGTCATCGAACCTTAAGTGTGTAGACCCTACGGGTTCGGGAGACATGCAGACATGACCGAGACTCTCCGGTCAATAACCAACAGCGGGATCTGGATACCCATGTTGGCTCCCACATGTTCCACGATGATCTCATCGGATGAACCACGATGTCAAGGACTTAATCAATCCCGTATACAATTCCCTTTGTCTATCGGTACGATACTTGCCCGAGATTCGATCGTCGGTATCCCGATACCTTGTTCAATCTCGTTACCGGCAAGTCTCTTTACTCGTTCCGTAACACATCATCCCGTGATCAACTCCTTGATCACATTGTGCACATTATGATGATGTCCTGCTGAGTGGGCCCAGAGATACCTCTCCGTTTACACGGAGTGACAAATCCCAGTCTCGATTCGTGCCAACCCAACAGACACTTTCGGAGATACCTGTAGTGTACCTTTATAGCCACCCAGTTACGTTGTGACGTTTGGCACACCCAAAGCACTCCTACGGTATCCGGGAGTTGCACAATCTCATGGTCTAAGGAAATGATACTTGACATTAGAAAAGCTTTAGCATACGAACTACATCTTGTGCTAGGCTTAGGATTGGGTCTTGCATCACATCATTCTCCTAATGATGTGATCCTGTTATCAATGACATCCAATGTCCATGGTCAGGAAACCGTAACCATCTATTGATCAACGAGCTAGTCAACTAGAGGCTTACTAGGGACATGGTGTTGTCTATGTATCCACACATGTATCTGAGTTTCCTATCAATACAATTCTAGCATGGATAATAAACGATTATCATGAACAAATATAATAATAACCAATTTATTATTTCCTCTAGGCATATTTCCAACAGTCTCCCACTTGCACTAGAGTCAATAATCCAGTTCACATTGTATGTGATTAACACTCAAGGTCACATCCCCATGTGACTAACACCCAAAGAGTTCTGGGTTTGATCATGTTATGCTTGTGAGAGAGGTTTCAGTCAACGGGTCTGCAGCATTCAGATCCGTATGTACTTTGCAAATTTCTATGTCATCTTGTAGATGCAACTACTACGCTACATTTGGAGCCATTTCAAATAACTGTTCTACTTGGAGCTATTCTAAATTGTTGCTCCATTATACGTATCCGGTATCTCTACTCAGAGCTATCCGGATAGGTGTTAAGCTTGCATCGACGTAACTCTTTACGTCGAACTCTTTATCACCTCCATAACCGAGAAACATATCCTTATTCCTCTAAGGATAATTTAGACCGCTATCTGGTGATCTACTCCTAGATTACCTTTGTACCCTCTTGCCAGATATGTGGCAAGGCACACATCAGGTGCGGTACTCAGCATGGCATACCGTATGGAGCCTATGACAAAAGCATAGGGGACGACCTTCGTCCTTCCTCTTTCTTCTGCCGTGGTCGAGCTTTAAGTCTTAACTTCATACCTTACAACTCAGGCAAGAACTCCTTCTTTGACTGATCCATCTTGAACACCTTCAAGATCATGTCAAGGTATGTGCTCATTTGAAAGTACCATTAAGCGTTTTGATCTATCCTTATAGATCTTGATGCTCAATGTTCAAGTAGCTTAATCCAGGCTTTCCATTGAAAAACACTTTCCAAATAACCCTATATGCTTTCCAGAAATTCTATCATTTCTGATCAACAATATGTCAACAACATATATTCATCAGAAATTCTATAGTGCTCCCACTCACTTCTTTGGAAATACAAGTTTCTCATAAACTTTGTATACACCCAAAATCTTTGATCATCTCATCAAAGCATACATTCCAACTCCGAGATGCTTACTCCAGTCCTTAGAAGGATTGCTGGAGCTTTGCATACTTATTAGCATCTTTCAGGATTGACAAAACCTTCCGGTTGTATCACATACAACCTTTCCTCAAGAAAATCGTCGAGGAAACAATGTTTTGACATCCTATCTGCAAGATTTCATAAATAATGCAGTAATCGCTAATATAATTCCAACAGACTCTTAGCATCGCTACGAGTGAGAAAGTCTCATCGTAGTCAACTCCTTGAACTTGTCGGAAAACATCTTAACGACAGTCGAGCTTTCTTAATGGTGATACTTACCATCATTGTCCGTCTTCCTTTTAAAATCCATATGTACCTAACAGCCTTACGACCATCAAGTAGTTTCCAAAGTCTACACTTTGTTTCATACATGGATCCTCTCTCGGATTTTATGGCCTCGAGCCATTTGTCGGAATCCAGGCCCACCATCGCTTCTCCATAGCTCGTAGGTTCATTGTTGTCTAGCAACATGACTTCCAAGACAGGAACACGTACCACTCTGAAGTAGTACGCATCCTTGTCATCCCACGAGGTTTGGTAGTGACTTGATCTGAAGTTTCATGATCACTATCATAAGCTTCCACTTCAATTGGTGTAGGTGCCACAGGAACAACTCCCTGTGCCCTGCCACACACTAGTTGAAGAGACGGTTCAATAACCTCATCAAGTCTCCACCATCCTCCCACTCAATTCTTTCGAGAGAAACTTTTCCTCGAGAAAGGACCCGATTCTAGAAACAATCCCTTATTGCTTTCGAATCTGAGACAGGAGGTATACCCAACTGTTTTGGGTGTCCTATGAAGATGTATTTATCCGCTTTGGGTTCGAGCTTATCGGCCTGAAACTTATTCACATAAGCGTCGCAGCCCCAAACTTTTAAGAAATGACTGCTTAGGTTTCTCTAAACCATAGTTCATACGGTGTCATCTCATCGGAATTACGTGGTGCCCTATTTAAAGTGAATGTGGTTGTCTCTAATGCCTAACCCATAAACTATCGTGGTAATTCGATAAGAGACATCATGGTATGCATCATATCCAATAGGGTGCAGTTATGATGTTCGGACACACCATCACACTATGGTGTTCCAGGCTGTATCAGTTGTGAAACAATTTCCACAATGTCTTAATTCTGTGCCAAACTCGTAATTCAGATATTCATCTCTACGATCATATCATAGACATTTTTTATCCTCTTGTCACGATGATCTTTCAACTTCACCCTGAAATTACTTGAACCTTTCAATAATCAGACTCATGATTCATCAAGTAAATATACTAAACATCTACTCAAATCATCTTTGAAGTAAGAACATAACGATATCCACTACACGCCTCAGCACTCATTGGACTATACACATCAAAATGTATTACTTCCAACAAGTTGCTTCCTAGTTCCATTTCACTGAAACGAGACTTTCAGTCATCTTGCCCATGTGGTATGATTTGCATGTCTCAAGTGATTCAAAATCAAGTGAGTCCAAACGGTCCATTTGCATGGAGTTTCTTCATGCATATACACCAATAGACATGGTTCGCATGTCTCAAACTTTTCAAAACGAGTGAGCCCAAAGATCCATCAACATGGAGTTTCTTCATGCGCTTTTATACCGATATGACTTACGTGGCAGTGCCACAAGTAGGTGGTACTATCATTACTATCTTATATCTTTTGGCATGAACATGTGTATCACTACGATCGAGATTCAATAAACCATTCATTTTAGGTGCAAGACCATTGAAGGTATTATTCAAATAAACAGAGTAACCATTATTCTCCTTAAATGAATAACCGTATTGCGATAGACATAATCCAATCATGTCTATGCTCAACGCAAACACCAATCTCGATGGTAGAGGGAGCGTGCGATGCTTGATCACATCAAGCTTGGAAAAACTTCCAACACATATTGCCAGCTCACCTTTAGCTAGTCTCCGTTTACTCCGCAGCCTTTTATTTCGAGTTTACTAACATTTAGCAACCGAACCGGTATCTAATACCATGGTGCTACTAGGAGTACTAGTAAAGTACACATTAACACAATGTATATCCAATATACTTCTATCGACCTTGCCAGCCTTCTCATCTACCAAGTATCTAGGGTAATTCTGCTCCAGTGGCTGTTCCCCTTATTACAGAAGCACTTAGTCTCGGGTTTGGGTTCAACCTTGGGTTTCTTCACTAGAGCAGCAGCTGATTTGCCGTTTCATGAAGTATCCCTTCTTGCCCTTGCCCTTCTTGAAACTAGTGGTTTCACCAACCATCAACAATTGATGCTCCTTCTTGATTTCTACTTTTGTGGTGTCAAACATCGCGAATATCTCAAGGATCATCATATATGTCCCTGATATATTATAGTTCATCACGAAGCTCTAGCAGCTTGGTGGCAATGACTTCGGAGAAACATCACTATCTCATCTGGAAGATCAACTCCCACTCGATTCAAATGATTGTTGTACTCAGACAATCTGAGCACAAGTCAACAATTGAGCTTTTCTCCCTTAGTTTGCAGGCTAAGAAAATCGTCGGAGGTCTTATACCTCTTGACGTGGGCACGAGCCTGAAATCCCAATTTCAGCCCTCGAAACATCTCATATGTTTCGCGACGTTTCAAAACGTCTTCGGTGCCTCAACTCTAAACCGTTTAACTGAACTATCACGTAGTTATCAAAATGTGTATGTCAGATGTTCGCAACATCCACAGACACGTTCGAGGTTCAGCACACTGAGCGGTGCATTAAGGACATAAGCCTTCTATGAAGCAATGAGGACAATCCTCAGTTTACGGACCTAGTCCGCATAATTGCTACTATCAACTTTCAACTAAATTTTCTCTAGGAACATATCTAAAACGTAGAACTGAAGCGCGAGCTATGACATAATTTGCGAAGACCTTTTGACTATGTTCAGGATAATTAAGTTCATCTTATGAACTCCCACTCAGATAGACATCCCTCTAGTCATCTAAGTGATTACATGATCCGAGTCAACTAGGCCGTGTCCGATCATCACGTGAGACGGACTAGTCAACATCGGTGAACATCTTCATGTTGATCGTATCTACCATACGACTCATGCTCGACCTTTCGGTCTCTTGTGTTCCGAGGCCACGTCTGTACATGCTAGGCTCGTCAACACCCGTTGTATTCGAACGTAAGAATCTATCACACCCGATCATCACATGGTTCTTCGAAACGACGAACTTTCGCAACGGTGCACAGTTAGGGGGAACACTTTCTTGAAATTTTAATGAGGGATCATCTTATTTACTACCGTCGTTCTAAGTAAACAAGATGCAAAAACATGATAAACATCACATGCAATCAAATAATAGTGACATGATATGGCCAATATCAATATAGCTCCTTTGATCTCCATCTTGGGGCTCCATGATCATCTTGTCACCGGCATGACACCATGATCTCCATCATCATGATCTCCATCATCGTGTCTCCATGAAGTTGCTCGCCAACTATTACTTCTACTACTATGGCTAACACGTTTAGCAATAAAGTAAAGTAATTTACATGGCGTTTCTCAATGACACGCAGGTCATACAAAAAATAAAGACAACTCCTATGGCTCCTGCCGGTTGTCATACTCATCGACATGCAAGTCGTGATTCCTATTACAAGAACATGATCTCATACATCACATATATATCATTCATCACATCCTTTGGCCATATCACATCACAAAACACTTGCTGCAAAAACAAGTTAGACGTCCTCTAATTGTTGTTGCAAGTTTTTACGTGGCTGCTATAGGTTTCTAGCAAGAACGTTTCTTACCTACGCCAAAACCACAACGTGAATTGCCAATTTCTATTTACCCTTCATAAGGACCCTATTCATCGAATCTGATCCGACTAAAGTGGGAGAGACAGACACCCGCCAGCCACCTTATGCAACTAGTGCATGTCAGTCGGTGGAACCGGTCTCACGTAAGCGTACGTGTAAGGTTGGTCCGGGCCGCTTCATCCCACGATGCCGCCGAATCAAGATAAGACTAGTAACGGCAAGATAATTGACAATATCGACGCCCACAACTACTTTGTGTTCTACTCGTGCATAGTAACTACGCATAGACCTAGCTCATGATGCCACTGTTGGGGAACGTAGCAGAAATTCAAAATTTTCTACGCATCACCAAGATCAATCTATGGAGAAACTAGCAACGAGGGGAAGGAGAGTGCATCTACATACCCTTGTAGATCGCTAAGCGGAAGCGTTCAAGTGAACGGGGTTGATGGAGTCGTACTCGTCATGATCCGGAACAACCGATCGTGATCCAACCGTACGTGCCGAACGGACGGCACCTCCGTGTTCAACACACGTACAGCCCGGTGACGTCTCCTACGCCTTGATCCAGCAAGGGGAGAAGGAGAGGTTGGGGAAGACTCCATCCAGCAGCAGCACGACGGCGTGGTGGGTGGTGGAGGAGCGTGGGACTCCAGCAGGGCTTCGCCAAGCACTCGCAAGAGACGAGGAGGGAGAGGGGTAGGGCTGCGCCAAGAAGGAGATTGAATCGTGTCTATGAGCCCAAAACCTCAAGTATATATAGGGGGAGGGGAGGGGCTGCGCCCCCACCTAGGTTTCCACCCCTAGGGGTGGCGGCCAGCCCTAGATCCCATCTAGGGGGGCGGCCAAGGGGGGAGAGAGGGGGCGCACCACTAGGTGGGCCTTAGGCCCATCTGAGCCTAGGGTTTGCCCCCTTCCACTCTCCCTTGCGCCTTGGGCCTTGGTGGGGGGGCGCACCAGCCCACCTGGGGCTGGTCCCCTCCCACACTTGGCCCATGCAGCCCTCCGGGGCTGTGGCCCCACTTGGTGGACCCCCGGGACCCTCCCGGTGGTCCCGGTACGTTACCGATAAAACCCGAAACTTTTTCGGCGACCAAAACAGGACTTCCCATATATAAATCTTTACCTCCGGACCATTCCGGAACTCCTCGTGACGTCCGGGATCTCATCCGGGACTCCGAACAACATTCGGTAACCACGTATATCTATTCCCTATAACCCTAGCGTCATCGAACCTTAAGTGTGTAGACCCTACGGGTTCGGGAACCATGCAGACATGGACCGAGAACTCTCCGGTCAATAACCAACAGCGGGATCTGGATACCCATGTTGGCTCCCACATGCTCCACGATGATCTCATCGGATGAACCCACGATGTCAAGGATTAAATCAATCCCGTATACAATTCCCTTTGTCCATCGGTATGATACTTGCCCGAGATTCGATCTCGGTATCCCGATACCTTGTTCAATCTCGTTACCGGCAAGTCTCTTTACTCGTTCCGTAACACATCATCCCGTGATCAACTCCTTGGTCACATTGTGCACATTATGATGATGTCCTACCGAGTGGGCCAGAGATACCTCTCCGTTTACACGGAGTGACAAATCCAGTCTCGATTCGTTGCCAACCCAACAGACACTTTCAGAGATACCTGTAGTGTACCTTTATAGCCACCCAGTTACGTTGTGACGTTTGGCACACCCAAGCACTCCTACGGTATCCGGGAGTTGCACAATCTCATGGTCTAAGGAAATGATACTTGACATTAGAAAAGCTTTAGCATACGAACTACACGATCTTTGTGCTAGGCTTAGGATTGGGTCTTGTCCATCACATCATTCTCCTAATGATGTGATCCCGTTATCAACGACATCCAATATTCATGGTCAGGAAACCGTAATCATCTATTGATCAACGAGCTAGTCAACTAGAGGCTTACTAGGGACATGGTGTTGTCTATGTATCCACACATGTATCTGAGTTTCCTATCAATACAATTCTAGCATGTATAATAAACGATTATCATGAACAATGAAATATAATAATAATAACTAATTTATTATTGCCTCTAGGGCATATTTCCAACAGTCTCAGCATCAGAAATAGAAATATCATTTGGATTCTCAGGTGTTTCAGCAATAGGTTCACTAGAAGCATGCAAAGTCCTATCATTTTTCTTTTTCTTCCTTTTAGAAGGACTAGGTGCATCTATATTATTTCTCTAAGAATCTTGCTCAATTCTCTTAGGGTGGCCTTCAGGATACAAAGGTTCCTGAGTCATTTTACCAGTTCTAGTAGCCACTCTAACAGCATAGTCCTTATTCTTACTATTCAGTTCATTGAGCAAATCATTTTGAGCTTTAATTACTTGTTCTACTTGAGTGGTAACCATAGAATCATGTTTACTAATAAGTTTAAGTTCACCTTTGACATTAGCCATATAATCACCCAAGTGTTCAAGCATATCAGCACTGCGTTTTAATTCTCTACCAAAATAAGTATTGAAGTCTTCTTGCTTAACCATAAATTTATCAAACTCATCTAAGCATGGGCTAGCAAACTTAGTAAATGGGATTTTAGCTTTATCATATCTATAGAGAGAATTTACCTTTACTACTTGTGTCGGGTTATAAAGACCATGTGTTTCTTCAATATGCGTTAAATTAAGACCATGTGTTTCTTCAATTGGAGGTAAATTCTTAACATCTTCAGCTTTAATACCCTTTTCTTTCATGGATTTCTTTGCCTCTTGCATATCTTCAGGACTGAGAAATAGAACACCCCTTTTCTTCGGAGTTGGTTTAGGAATAGGCTCAGGAGCTGGCTCAGGAAGTGTCCAATTATTTTCATTTGTCAACATATTATTCAATAAAATTTCAGCTTCATCCGGTGTTCTTTCCCTGAAAACAGAACCAGCACAACTATCCAGGTAATCTCTGGAAGCATCGGTTAGTCCATTATAAAAGATATCATATTTCATTTTTTCTTAAGAGGATGATCAGGCAAAGCATTAAGTAATTGGAGAAGCCTCCCCCAAGCTTGTGGGAGACTCTCTTCTTTAATTTTCACATAATTATATATATATATCCCTTAAGGCAGATTGTTTCTTTTGAGCAGGGAAATATTTGGCAGAGAAGTAATAAATCATATCCTGGGGACTACGCACACAACCAGGATCAATAGAATTAAACCATATCTTAGCATCACCCTTTAATGAGAACGGAAATATTTTAAGGATATAAAAGTAGCGAGTTCTCTCATCATTAGTGAACAGGGTAGCTATATCATTTAATTTAGTAAGATGTGCCACAACAGTTTCAGATTCATAGCCATAAAAAGGATCAGATTCAACCAAAGTAATTATATCAGGATCAATAGAGAATTCATAATCCTTATCAGTAACAAAGATAGGTGAAGTAGCATAAGTAGGATCATATTTCATTCTAGCATTTAGAGTTTTTTGTTTAAGCTTAGCTAATAATTTCTTAAGATCACTTGAAAGTGCAACTATCCCTAGGTGGTTTTGGTAATTCTAACAACATATAGCTCATTGAGCTAATGGCTTTCCAAGATGATTATTTCAGGAAAGCTCAATGATTGGCATGGCATGGATGTGAAAGTGGAACCCTCAAAATGCTAAGGAAAAGGATTGGCTCAAGCTCAAAAGCTCAAGACTCTTCATTTTATATTTTAGTGATCCAAGATCACATTGAGTCTTTAGGAAAAGCCAATACTATCAAGGAGGGATGAGGTGTTGCTTAATGAGCCTCTTGCTTCATGTGCTTAATGATATGCTCCAAAACCCTCAACTACTTTCCCATATCCACATATGACCTAAACCCTAAGCCAAACTCGGTCCTACCGATTCTTCTCTATCCGCGCCACCGAGTTTCACTTGTCATAAGCCACTGCCAAACCTAGCAATTCGTCTCTACCGATAGGACTCGTCCCACCGAGATGGGGGTTGCAAACTCTCTGTTTCCCTTTCGTACTTTTCGGTCCCACCGAAAGAGCGAATCGGTCCCCACCAGAGATTGCAAGTATCAGTGTTTCCCCTTTGTAAGTTTTCGCACCGAAAGCAACGGTCCCACCGGTTATGCCTGACAACTCTCTGGTTAGAACATCGGTCTCACCGAGTTTGGTGTAATCGGTCTCACCGAGATTACGTTATGCCCAAACCCTAACCATATCGGTCCTACCGAGTTGCATGTCAGTCCCACCGAAAATCTCTAACGGTCACTAGGTTTACTTTTTCGGTCCGACCGAGTTTGTTGATTCGGTCCCACCGAGATTGGAAAACTGTGTGTAACGGTTGGATTTTGTGTGGAGGCTATATATACCCCTCCACCTCTTTCTCATTGGTGAGAGAGCCATCAGAACACACACATCATTCCAACTCATATGTTCTGAGAAAGAACCACCTACTCATGTGTTGAGATCAAGACATTCCATTCCTACCATATGAATCTTGATCTCTAGCCTTCCCAAGTTGCTTTCCACTCAAATCCTCTTTCCACCAAATCAAATCCTATGAGAGAGAGTTGGTGTTGGGGAGCTATCATTTGAAGCACAAGAGCAAGGAGTTCATTACCTACACACCATTTGTTACTTCTTGGAGAGTGGTGTCTCCTAGATTGGCTAGGTGTCACTTGGGAGCCTCCGAACAAGATTGTGGAGTTGAACCAAGGAGTTTGTAAGGGCAAGGAGATCGCCTACTTCGTGAAGATCTACCGCTAGTGAGGCAAGTCCTGTGTGGGCGATGGCCATGGTGGGATAGACAAGGTTGCTTCTTCGTGGACCCTTTGTGGGTGGTTGCTTCTTCGTGGACCCTTCGTGGGTGGAGCCCTGTGTGGACTCGCGCAACCGTTACCCTTTGTGGGTGGAGCCCTCCGTGGACTCTCGCAACCGTTACCCTTGTGGGTTGAAGTCTCCATCAACGTGGATGTAGGATAGCACCACCTATCCGAACCACGGGAAAAACATCCGTGTCTCCAATTGCGTTTGAATTCTCCAAACCCTTCCCTTTACATTCTTGCAAGTTGCATGCTTTACTTTCCGCTGCCAATATACTCTTTGCATGCTTGCTTGAATTGTGTGATGATTGCTTGACTTGTCCTACAATAGCTAAAATCTGCCAAGAACTAAAATTGGGAAAAGGTTAAGTTTTTATTTGGTCAAGTAGTCTAATCACCCCCCCTCTAGACATACTTTCGATCCTACAAGTGGTATCAGAGCTTTGGTCTCCATTTGCTTTGATCTCCATAGCTTTGGTGGTCATAGCCTTGGTTTCACAACCTAGGAGAGTATGGCGTCTAGCGAGGGAAATTATCACCGTAGAGGTCCTTACTTTGATGGTACTAATTTTGCTAGTTGGAAGCATAAAATGAAAATGCATATTCTTGGCCATAACTCCGCTGTTTGGGCTATTGTGTGTGTTGGTTTGCAAGGTGACTTCTTTGATGGGAAAGAACCAAACCGTGAAGCTACCGCGGATGAGTTGAAGATGTTGCAATACAATGCTCAAGCTTGTGATATTCTCTTCAACGGATTGTGCCCCGAAGAATTCAACAAAATCAGCCGCCTTGAGAATGCGAAGGAAATTTGGGACACTTTGATTGATATGCACGAAGGTACCGACTCCGTCAAGGAATCCAAGTTGGATGTGCTTCAAAGTCAACTTGACAAGTTCAAAATGAAGGATGGTGAAGGTGTCGCTGAAATGTACTCTAGGCTTGCTCTCATCACAAATGAGATTGCCGGCTTAGGAAGTGAAGAGATGACCGATAGATTCATCATCAAGAAGATTCTAAGAGCCTTGGATGGAAAATATGATACCGTCGTGCACATTGATCCAAATGATGCCCAATACAAAGATCTCAAGCCAACGGAAGGTGATTGGAAGAATTGTTGCTCATGAGATGTCACTTAAGGATAAAGAGGAACTTCACAACAAATCAAGTGGTGCCTTACAAAGCCTCATGTGAAGCCCCTACATCATCAAGTGAGAAACAAACACTTCAATGAAGAATTGAGCTTAATGGTGAAGAACTTCAACAAGTTCTACAAGAGTAGAAGCAAAGATAGAAGCTTCAAGTCAAGGTCCTACAATGACAAAAGATCTTCTAGTCGAGAGCGAAACTGCTACATTGTGGAAGACCCGGACACTATTCCAATGAGTGTACGGCTCCCTACAAGAGAAGAGAAGATTCTCCAAAAGAGAAGCAAAGAATCACCACCAAGAGAGAGAAGGAGTAGAGATGATCGTTATGAATGAAGATACTCACGGAGAAGCAAGGATTCGGAAAGGAAGGAAAAATCATCAAGGAGCTACACAAGACGAAGACATCAAGCTCATGTTGGTGAATGGGTATCCGGCTCCGACTCCGACAGCCACTCCGAGAGAAGTTATCACTCCGACTCCGAAGATACTCAAGATGAAGGTGTTGCCGGTCTAGCACTTGTGTCAACCAACTCCTACGACATATTTGACTCACCAAATGAAGGAATTGGAAGATGCTTCATGGCCAAAGGTCCTAAGGTAACACACCCCGAGTATGTTGATTTCAATAGTGATGAAGATGACTTGTTAGGTGATGATTTGCTTGTTGACAACTCTAGTGATGAATACTATGATGAAACGTCAATTAATCATGCTAATCAAGATAAAACGAATGACAATGATAAGGAGAAGATTGAGGCTCTAACTAAAGAACTAAACACTCTTAAGTTAGCTCATGAAACTATCTTCGAAGATCATCGAGAACTTTTAAGAGCTCATGAGAAATTACGCTTTGAAAAGCTCAATCTT
>NC_053026.1:454969334-454993406 GCF_003073215.2 Triticum urartu | reverse complement strand
ATGTGATTTTATCTTTTATGCATCTTATCTTGCTTTGATTGACGGTAGCATTATAAGATGATCTCTCACTAAATTATCAAGAAGTGTTCTCCCTGAGTATGCACCGTTGCGAAAGTTCTTCGTGCTGAGACACCACGTGATGATCGGGTGTGATAGGCTCTACGTTCAAATACAACGGGTGCAAAACAGTTGCACACGCAGAATACTCAGGTTATACTTGACGAGCCAAGCATATACAGATATGGCCTCGGAACACGGAGACCAAAGGTCGAGCGTGAATCATATAGTAGATATGATCAACATAGTGATGTTCACCAATGAAACTACTCCATCTCACGTGATGATCGGACATGGTTTAGTTGATTTGGATCACGTATCACTTAGAGGATTAGAGGGATGTCTATCTAGTGGGAGTTCTTTAAGTAATATGATTAATTGAACTTAAATTTATCATGAACTTAGTACCTGATAGTATCTTGCTTGTTTATGTTTGATTGTAGATAAATGGCCCGTGCTGTTGTTCCATGAATTTTAATGCGTTCTTGAGAAAGCAAAGTTGAAAGATGAGTAGCAATTACACGGACTGGGTCCGTAACTTGAGGATTATCCTCATTGCTGCACAGAAGAATTAGTCCTGGAAGCACCGCTGGGTGCAGGCCTGCTGCTGGAGCAACACCAGATGTTGTGAACGTCTGGCAGAGCAAAGCTGATGACTACTCGATAGTTCAGTGTGCCATGCTTTACGGCTTAGAACCGGGTCTTCAACGACGTTTTGAACGTCATGGAGCATATGAGATGTTCCAGGAGTTGAAGTTAATATTTCAATGCAAATGCCCGGATTGAGAGATATGAAGTCTCCAATAAGTTCTATAGCTGCAAGATGGAGGAGAACAGTTCTGTCAGTGAGCATATACTCAAAATGTCTGGGTATAATAATCACTTGATTCAAATGGGAGTTAATCTTCCAGATGATTGCGTCATTGACAGAATTCTCCAATCACTGCCACCAAGCTACAAGAGCTTCGTGATGAACTATAATATGCAAGGGATGAATAAGACTATTCCCGAGCTCTTCGCAATGCTGAAAGCTGCGGAGGTAGAAATCAAAAAGGAGCATCAAGTGTTGATGGTCAACAAGACCACTAGTTTCAAGAAAAAGGGCAAAGGGAAGAAGAAGGGGAACTTCAAGAAGAACAGCAAGCAAGTTGCTGCTCAAGAGAAGAAACCCAAGTCTGGACCTAAGCCTGAAACTGAGTGCTTCTACTGCAAGCAGACTGGTCACTGGAAGCGGAACTGCCCCAAGTATTTGGCGGATAAGAAGGATGGCAAGGTGAACAAAGGTATATGTGATATACATGTTATTGATGTGTACCTTACTAGAGCTCGCAGTAGCACCTGGGTATTTGATACTGGTTCTGTTGCTAATATTTGCAACTCGAAACAGGGACTACGGAATAAGCGGGCACTGGCAAAGGACGAGGTGACGATGCGCGTGGGAAACGGTTCCAAAGTCGATGTGATCGCGGTCGGCACGCTACCTCTACATCTACCTTCGGGATTAATATTAGACCTAAATAATTGTTATTTGGTGCCAGCGTTGAGCATGAACATTATATCTGGATCTTGTTTAATGCGAGACGGTTATTCATTTAAATTAGAGAATAATGGTTGTTCTATTTATATGAGTAATATCTTTTATGGTCATGCACCTTTGAAGAGTGGTCTATTTTTTATGAATCTCGATAGTAGTAATACACATATTCATAATGTTGAAGCCAAAAGATGCAGAGTTGATAATGATAGTGCAACTTATTTGTGGCACTGCCGTTTAGGTCATATCGGTTAAGCGCATGAAGAAACTCCATACTGATGACTTTTGGAACCACTTGATTACTTGGTACTTGCGAACCTGCCCTCATGGGCAAGATGACTAAAACGTTCTCCGGTACTATGGAGGAGAGCAAACAGATTTGTTGGAAATTCATACATACAGATGTATGTGGTCCGATGAATATTGAGGCTCGTGGCGGATATCGTTATTCTCACCTTCACAGATGATTTAAGCAGATATGGGGTATATCTACTTAATGAACATAGTGAAACATTGAAAGTTCAAAGAATTTCAGAGTGAAGTTTGAAATCATCATAACAAGGAAAATTAAAGTTTCTACGATCTGATCGTGGAGGAGAATATTTGAGTTACGAGTTTTGGTGTACATTTGAAACAATGCGGAATAGTTTCGCAACTCACGCCACCCGGAACACCACAGCATAATGGTGTGTCCGAACGTCGTAATCGTACTTTACTAGATATGGTGCGATCTATGATGTCTCTTACAGATTTACAGCTATCGTTTTGGGGTTATGCTTTAGAGACGGCAGCATTCACGTTAAAATAGGGCACCATCGAAATCCGTTGAGACGACGCCTTATGAACTGTGGTTTGGCAAGAAACCAAAGTTGTCGTTTCTGAAAGTTTGGGGTTGCGATGCTTATGTGAAAAAACATCAACCTGATAAGCTCAAACCCAAATCGGAGAAATGTGTCTTCATAGGATACCCAAAGGAGACTGTTGGGTACACCTTCTATCATAGATCCGTAGGGAAAATATTCGTTGCTAAAAATGGATCCTTTCTAGAGAAGGAGTTTCTCTCGAAAGAAGTGAGTGGGAGGAAAGTGGAACTTGATGAGGTAACTATACTTGCTCCCTTATTGGAAAGTAGTACATCACAGAAACCGGTTTCTGTGACACCTACACCAATTAGTGAGGAAGCTAATGATGATGATCATGAAACTTCAGAACAAGATACTACTGAACCTCGTAGATCAACCAGAGTAAGATCCGCACCAGAGTGGTACGGTAATCCTGTTCTGGAAGTCATGCTACTAGATCATGATGAACCTACGAACTATGAAGAAGCGATGGTGAGCCCAGATTTCGCAAAATGGCTAGAAGCCATGAAATCTGAGATGGGATCCATGTATGAGAACAAAGTATGGACTTTGGTTGACTTGCCCGATGATCGGCAAGCAATTGAGAATAAATGGATCTTCAAGAAGAAGACTGACACTGACGGTAATGTTACTGTCTACAAAGCTCGACTTGTCGCAAAAGGTTTTCGACAAGTTCAAGGGGTTGACTACGATGAGACCTTCATCCGTAGCGATGCTTAAGTCTAGTTAGCAATTGTCGCATTTTATGATTATGAAATTTGGCAAATGGATGTCAAAACTGCATTCCTGAATGGATTTCTGGAAGAAGAGTTGTATATGATGCAACCGGAAGGTTTTGTCGATCCAAAGGGAGCTAACAAAGTGTGCAAGCTCCAGCGATCCATTTATGGACTGGTGCAAGCCTCTCGGAGTTGGAATAAACGCTTTGATAGTGTGATCAAAGCATTTGGTTTTATACAGACTTTTGGAGAAGCCTGTATTTACTAAGAAAGTGAGTGGGAGCTCTGTAGCATTTCTGATATTATATGTGGATGACATATTACTGATTGGAAATGATATAGAATTTCTGGATAGCATAAAGGGATACTTGAATAAGAGTTTTTCAATGAAAGACCTCGGTGAAGCTGCTTACATATTAGGCATAAAGATCTATAGAGATAGATCAAGACGCTTAATTGGACTTTCACAAAGCACATACCTTGACAAAGATTTTGAAGAAGTTCAAAATGGATCAAGCAAAGAAAGGGTTCTTGCCTGTGTTACAAGGTGTGAAGTTGAGTAAGACTCAATGCCCGACCACTGCAGAAGATAGAGAGAATATGAAAGATGTTCCCTATGCATCAGGATCTATCATGTATGCAATGCTGTGTACCAGACCTGATGTGTGCCTTGCTATAAGTCTAGCAGGGAGGTACCAAAGTAATCCAGGAGTGGATCACTGGACAGCGGTCAAGAACATCCTGAAATACCTGAAAAGGACTAAGGATATGTTTCTCGTATATGGAGGTGACAAAGAGCTCATCGTAAATGGTTACGTTGATGCAAGCTTTGACACTGATCCGGACGATTCTAAATCGCAAACCGGATACGTGTTTACATTAAACGGTGGAGCTGTCAGTTGGTGCAGTTCTAAACAAAGCATTGTGGCGGGATCTACATGTGAAGCGGAGTACATAGCTGCTTCGGAAGCATCAAACAAAGGAGTCTGGATGAAGGAGTTCATATCCGATCTAGGTGTCATACCTAGTGCATCGGGTCCAATGAAAATCTTTTGTGACAATACTGGTGCAATTGCCTTGGCAAAGGAATCCAGATTTCACAAGAGAACCAAGCACATCAAGAGACGCTTCAATTCCATCCTGGATCTAGTCCAGGTGGGAGACATAGAGATTTGCAAGATACATACGGATCTAAATGTTGCAGACCCATCGACTAAGCCTCTTCCATGAGCAAAACATGATCAACACCAAAGCTCCATGGGTGTTAGAATCATTACTGTGTAATCTAGATTATTGACTCTAGTGCAAGTGGGAGACTGAAGGAAATATGCCCTAGAGGCAATAATAATGTTATTATTTTATTTCCTTATATCATGATAAATGTTTATTATTCATGCTAGAATTGTATTATCCAGAAACATAATACTTGTGTGAATACATAGACAAACTAAACGCCACTGGTATGCCTCTACTTGACTAGCTCGTTAATCAAAGATGGTTATGTTTCCTAACCATAGACATGTGTTGTCATTTGATTAACGGGATCACATTATTAAGAGAATGATGTGATTGACATGACCCATTCCATTAGCTTAGCACCCGATCGTTTAGTATGTTGCTATTGCTTTCTTCATGACTTATACATGCTCCTATGACTATGAGATTATGCAACTCCCGATTGCCGGAGGAACACTTTATGTGCTACCAAACGTCACAACATAACTTGGTGATTATAAAGGAGCTCTACAGGTGTCTCCAAAGGTAAATGTTGGGTTGGCATATTTCGAGATTAGGATTTGTCACTCCGATTGTCGGAGAGGTATCTCTTGGCCCTCTCGGTAATGCACATCACATAAGCCTTGCAAGCATTGCAACTAATAAGTTAATTGCGAGATGATGTATTACGGAACGAGTAAAGAGACTTGCCGGTAACGAGATTGAACTAGGTATTGGATACCGACGATCGAATCTCGGGCAAGTAACATACCGATGACAAAGGGAATGACGTATGTTGTTATGCGGTCTGACCGATAAAGATCTTCGTAGAATATGTAGGAGCAAATATGGGCATCCAGTCCCGCTATTGGTTATTGACCGGAAACGTGTCTCGGTCATGTCTACGTTGTTCTCGAACCGTAGGGTCCACTGCTTAAGTGCATCTAGTGCCACCCCTAGGGTTTTGGAGTATTGACACAAAACCTAGTTGAGGGACTAATGTGTTTGTGAGAATTGCAGGAAAACACAGGTAGAAGTCCCTCATTGATTCGGTTTTACTACCAGAGATGACCCCTAAAAATGTATGAAGACATTGAAGCCAAAGGTGGTATATGAAGATATTCACATTGAAGACTATGACAAAAGAAGACACGTTATGAAGCCTATGGAGCTCGAAGACTTAGATCTTTCGTAGTTCTTTTTCTTTTGTGTTGAGTCATAGGAACCACCATACTGTTAAGTGGGGTCCAGGAGAACCAGTCAGAATGACTGAAGTGATGCCTAAACCAAAAACCTATGTCTTCGAGTGAAGACAATGAGAGAGAATCTTGTCCAGAGCCGGACAAGTCAGCTTTGCTTGTAGCCCAAGTAAAGTTGCCATGAGAGTTTGAAATCTGACCGTTGCGACACATGTCAGTTCCTTAGTGACCCAGGGTCATTTCGGACAAATCAGGTCGGGTTGCCAAGTGGCTATAAATAGCCCACCCCCTACAACCATAAACGGTTGGCTGCTCAGATTTCAGTCCACGGCTTTTGTCGTTTAAGAGCAACCCACCTCGAAGCCTTTTAGAGAAAATTCCTAGCGAGGAGAAAAGCCCTAACCACCCAGAGCCAGAGTAAATTGGGCATCACTTAAGTGTTCTTGTCTGTGTGATCTGAAGACTTATTACACTTGAGGACTGTGAATCCTCCAGACGGTTAGGCGTCGCGTTCAGAGCATCCAAGAGACATTGTGGATTGCCAGTGAACAAAGTCTGTGAAGGTTTGGGAGTCTACCTTGAAGACTTACCAGAGTGATTGGCGAGGACTAAGTGACCTTAGCTCAAGGAGAATTAGTGAGGACTTGGTGTCCTGAACTGTGTGTTCAGGACTGGGTGTCCGGGACTGTGTGTCCTAAGGTTTAAATACCTAGCCGCTCCAACCAGACGTACAGTTGTCACAGCAACTGGAACTGGTCCAACATATCATTGTCTTCAACGAGTCACTGGTTTCATCTTCACTTCCTTTTCTTACTGTTACTCATTGTGAAGCCATTGCATGCTTGCTTTATCTTTTGTCTTCACAACATGAATGTATGATCTGTTTGGCTTCATAACTTCTTCCTACCTGATCCTTATTACACTGAAGCTGTTTGTCATTGTGCTTTCACTCTATTGAATACATGACCATGGCTGGCCTAGTGTAATCTAACTTCCGCTGCATAGTAATAGGCATAATCTTCACTGTTTGTCTTCATAACTCTCACGTTTGAAGACTTTCATAAAAATCGCCTATTCACCCCCCTCTAGTCGATATAACTCACTTTCAATTGGTATCAGAGCAAGGTGCTCCCTTGTTCTGTGTGATTCGGTTTAACCACCTGGAGTTTTAGCTATGTTGACTGCAGGGATAATCAAAGTCTCCGCTGCGTGCCCCGTCTTCGATGGAACTGAATATCCCTACTGGAAGAATAAGATGCGCATGCATCTTGAAGCCATTGACGTCGATCTATGGTATGTCGTCGAGAATGGCGTTCCCAAGGCTGGAGAAGGTGTCACTGCTGCTGATGTCAAGAAGTTCACTCAACTGGACTCTACTGCCAAAAATATCATCTGTGGTCATCTGACAAAAGGACACTATGGCCGTGTGAGTGCCTTGAAGACATCTACGGTCCGTCTGACATACTTGAGAGGCTCAACACACATGAGTTTCAGCTTTTTGAGAAAAGAGATATCTACGGTCCAAACTATGGGCGAACTCGTGCCTTGAAGGCAAAAGCTGTTTCCTCATCTGAAGAAGAATCTGACAGCAGTTCTGATGATCCTAAAGACATTGGAAGGGAACTTGCAATGCTAGTGAAGAAGTTCCAAAAATTCACCAAGAAGAAAGGCTTCAGAAAATCTTCACGATCAAGCTCAAGGAATGATGAAGTTTCTGCTCATGACTATAAGAAGAAAACATGTCACAAGTGCAAGAAAACTGGACACTTCATCTCTGAGTGTCCACAGTGGGAATGAGAACAGAAGGAAGAAGAAGAGCAAGGAATATGATTCTAACGACAAAAAGAAGAAGAAAACTCAAGTCTTCTTCCAAGTCTTCTCAAAGTCTTCATCACACAAGAAGAGCTCATCTGGCAAGGCGCGTGCGTTTGTAGGCAAGGAGATGGATTCAGAGGAGGAATCCGCATCTGAGGAGGCAGAGGTGGAATCTGAGGAGGAGTCTGATTCTGGCACTGCGAGTCTGGCTACAGCATACGTCGCCAAGTCCATCTTCAACACTGAAGTCAATAATTGCATCACCGACACCGACGCAAATGACAAGAACGACTCCACTCCTACCTACTGCTTCATGGCACGTGAGGGTACGACACCAGCGACTTCAAAGTCTTCAGAATGGATTATTGACAGTGGGTGTACAAATCACATGACTGGCAAAAGAAGCCTTCTTATGGACTCAACCTTACGTCCATCCGACAAGAGCCACATCACATTTGCTGACACTGGTAAAAGTAAGGTATTGGGTCTAGGTAGAGTTGCAATCTCAAAGGATCAACACATGGATAAAGTCATGCTTGTTGAATCCCTTGGCTTCAACTTAATGTCTGTCTCAATGCTTTGCGATTTGAATATGATCGTAATGTTTGGAAAATATCGTTGCCTGGTACTAATGGAATCTGACAAGTCTCTAGTGTTGAAGGGTATCGGAAAGGTGATTTGTACGTGGTATATTTCTCAGCAGGGCCACAACTTGCAGTATGTCTTCTTGCAAAAGCTTCAGAATGCTGGCTTTGGCATCGAAGGCTTGGGCATGGCTGGCATGAGGAACCTCCACACCCTTGCGAAGAAGAAGCATGTCATAGGCATCGAGGGCGTCAAGTTCAAGAAAGATCATTTATGCGGTGCCTGTGAAGCAGGGAAGATGACAAGGGCAAAACATCCTTCGAAGACAATCATGACTACTACACAACCCTTCGAACTGCTCCACATGGATCTTTTCGGTCCCACTCACTACTCAACTTTTACTACTTCTTCTTGCCTCTATGGCTTTGTCATTGTTGATGATTACTCTAGATATACTTGGGTACACATAATCCTTTACAAGACTGAAGTGCAGGATGTCTTCAGACGCTTCGCCAATCCGAGCTATGAACAATTTTGGCGCCAAGATAAAGCACATCAGAAGTGACAATGGCACTGAATTCAAGAACACTGGCCTTGATACATATCTTGATACCTTGGGCATCACACATGAATTCTCAGCTCCGTACACGCCACAGCAGAATGGCGTCGAACGCAAGAACAGAACACTCATTGAGATGGCCAGAACAATGCTAGATGAATACAAGACTCCAAGAAAATTCTGACTGAAGCCATTGCATACTGCATGCCATACAATCAATCGTGTTTATCTTCACAAGCTTCTGAACAAGACATCTTATGAACTCCTAACTGGCAAGAAGCCAAATGTCAGTTACTTCAGAGTATTTGGCGCAAGGTGCTGGATCAAGGACCCACACACACCTCAAAGTTTGCACCAAAAGCACATGAGGGCTTTATGCTTGGATATGGAAAGGATTCGCACTCCTACAGAGTCTTCAATCTCTTTCATTACAAAGTGGTTGAAACAGTGGATGTGCGGTTCGATGAGACAAATGGTTCACAAAGAGAGCAACTGCCAAATGTGCTAGATGAATTCCAGCTAATGAATCAATCAAGCTTATGGGAACTGGAGAGATTATACCTTCTGAAGCTCATCCTGAAGAAGAACTTATCATCTCAGCACCTGATCAACATGAAGACATTGCTCAGCCTGAAGACATTCCTCCCAACAACAACACAGATCAGCAAGAGCAAAGTCTTCGCCCTGTACATCCTCGTGTTGCCAATGAAGTGCAGATTGACAGAATAATTGACAGCATCAATGCACCTGGTCCACTCACTCGTTCAAGGGCAACTCAGCTAGCAAATTTCTGTGGGCACTTCACATTCGTATCAATATCAGAACCCAAGAAAGTTGAAGAAGCCTTCATGGAACCTGAATGGATTCAAGCTATGCAAGAAGAGCTTCAACAGTTTGAAGCTGAATAATGTATGGGAACTGGTAAGCGTCCTGATCCACGGAAGCACAACATAATAGGCACCAAATGGATATACCGCAACAAGCAAGATGAGCATGGTCAAGTTGTCAGAAACAAAGCTCGTCTCGTTGCTCAAGGATATACTCAAGTGGAGGGCATTGACTTCGATGAAACATTTGCTCCTGTGGCTAGGCTTGAAGCCATACGCATACTGCTGGCCTATGCAAATCATCATAACATACTTCTATATCAAATGGATGTGAAAAGTGCCTTTCTCAATGGCAAGATTGAAGAAGAAGTGTATGTTGCACAACCGCCTGGCTTTGAAAATCCAAAACATCCTGACATGGTATACAAGCTCAACAAGGCACTGTATGGCCTCAAACAAGCCCCTAGGGCCTGGTATGACACACTCAAATACTTCCTGAAGAGCAAAGGCTTCATACCTGGTTCCCTGGATCCCACTCTTTTCACGAAGACATATGATGGTGAACTGTTTGTGTGCCAAATATATGTGGATGACATTATCTTCGGCTGCACCAATCAGAAGTACAGTGAAGAGTTTGGATATATGATGCAAGAGCAATATCAGATGTCCATGATGGGGGAGCTGAAGTTCTTCCTTGGTCTTCAAATACGACAACAGCGCAATGGCATCTTCATATCTCAAGAGAAGTATCTCAAAGATTGCCTGAAGAAGTTCGGTATGCAAGACTGCAAAGGCTTCACAACACCAATGCCAGCCAAACATCATCTAGGTCCTGACGACAATGGTAAAGAGTTCGATCAAAAGGTATACCGCTCCATGATTGGGTCTTTGCTTTATTTATGTGCATCTAGGCCAGATATTATGCTTAGTGTTTGCATGTGTGCTCGATTCCAAGCGGCACCAAAGGAATCGCATCACTTAGCTGTGAAGCGAATTCTTCGATATTTGGCTTACACCCCAACTCTAGGATTATGGTATCCAAAGGGCTCAGAGTTTGATCTGGTTGGATTCTCGGATGCTGATTATGCTGGTGACAAGGTGGATCGCAAGTCTACATCAGGCACATGTCATTTTCTGGGACGATCACTTGTATGTTGGTCTTCAAAGAAGCAGAACTGTGTATCTCTCTCCACTGCTGAATCTGAATACATTGCTGCTGGATCTTGCTGCGCTCAGCTTCTGTGGATGAAGCAAACACTCAAAGACTATGGCATTCATCTGAAGCAAGTGCCACTCTACTGCGACAACGAAAGCGCCATCAAGATTGCCAACAACCCAGTTCAGCACTCGAAGACAAAGCACATTGAGATTCGTCATCACTTTCTCAGAGATCATGTTGTGAAGGAAGATATTGATATCATACACGTCAACACTGAAGAGCAATTGGCAGATATCTTCACCAAGCCCTTGGATGAGAAGAGATTTTGCAAGTTACGGTGTGAGCTAAATATCTTGGAATCCTCAAATGTCCTGTGATCAGGCACACATCCTAACACTTATGCATATTGATGACTTAGATGTGCAACACGAAGTAAAGTATATCTTCAATCAATGAAGACATGCATTCTAAGTGTGAATACATTAATGAGGAATTTGACTTCGGAGCGCCACGATAATTGTGCGCCGTGTCTGGGTCTAATACTTCCTATACGGTGGGTAACGCCACCACCAAATGTTCTTTGAAGTGTTTCACTCATGGCGTTACATTTGCTATGTCTTCACATTTGGTTTGGCTTCAATCTCAACATGTCTTCATGATTATCTTCACTATGTTGATTATATATATACTAGTGTTCTGTCCTCTACAGCATTCACTTATAGCTATGTCTTCTTGTTGAATCTTTTGAACTAAGTGAATGTGATCGGACCCTAACCTCTCTATGCTTTCTATCTCAAACTCTATCTCTCCAAATCATATGCATTCTCTTGAAACTGTCAAATGTCTTCTCTGCGTCCTTGTCAGCAGAAGATACAGAGACAAACATTAAGTCCGCTTTCAATGCTTTTCCCTTGCCCGAAGACCGAGTGGGAACGACCACCCGACAATCCAGGCGTGCGTGGGACGTGGAACAACCTCCGATATGCTGCATGATGGCCACGTGTTCCTCAGATGTGAATCGCCAGGGGCACCTGTGTAATAACACTGAGCCGCCCCTGTCCCTATAAATACACGCCACACCACAGTCATTATCTCTTCTTCCACTCTCGCACGAACCCTAGCGCCACCGCTAGCCCTCGACGACGCCGCGACGAAGCGCTTAGCTGCCGCAACCTCTCCGACGCCGTCTTCACGTCGACCGCGGACATCGTCTTCTCCGCCGTCGCCAAGTTAGGGCACGGACGATCGAACTGCTCGGCCTCCTCTTCCACTCCGTCTAGCAGTTCTTCTGTGGTAAATAAAACTTCCTTTTTACGGCCCCTTTGATCCTATAGATTCGTCACTTTCTACCACAAGTGGTTTCTGTTCACACATGTTGGATCCACTTCATACTGCATCTCATAATATGCCTAGTATATTCACTTATGCTTCACAAAGTAGTTAGATTCCTCACTTGTACTGATCCGTGGATTCACAAATCTGGAACCAACTCCTTATCTATGAGTGAATGTCTTCGCACGATGAGGTCAATGTCTTCTAAACTGATTTATCTTCAAAATCTTCTGAGAATGCATATGACCTCTTCCCCTTCCCTCGCACCTTAATGCTGTCACAGGTACATGTCCGTGGGAGAATCCCTTGGTTCTCATAGTCTGCATTCATTTGCAGAATTCTTACAGCATCATATAAATTCTCCCGAAGCCAGTTCCTGTTTGTCCAGCAAGCGAAAGCCTTTGAAGCCTTTGAACGTGTTGAAGCCATTCAGTTTAAAGTTCATGGCTGCAGAGAAATCAGCAAGGAAGGGTGGCAGACACGTCGTGGTGGGAACATCAAGAGATTTGCCTGATGACCTCTCAGAGCTTACAAGACAGATCCTGAAGAGGATTACAATCAGCGCAAGACACGAATCCAATGGATTCGATGATATTGGGCAGAACAGTGGTTCAAGTACAGATTTGTGACAAAGGAATATGCTGAAAAGAATGCCATCAAGCGACCATGGGGAGACATCCTCTACAAAAATCTTCAACCCAGGTTCAGAGATGAAGCCGTTGAACAAGGCTTCTATCCCTGCATGGTCCGTGGACCACAGCCTGCAGATGCTGACCCATCGTCACTGCTATGGTGTCGTGATGACAATCTGTTCAAGCGCAACTTCCAGTTTGCCCAGAACTCAGCGAAGCAGAACAAGAAGTCTTTGGGATTAGACTTCAACCCTGGTCCCTCTGCTCCCCGTGCCGATGGAACTCGCGAAGCTGAACCCAATCTTCTTGGGCCCTTCTACAACTTGGAAGGTCTCATCACTCATATCGTGGTTCAAGGGACAGCCGTGAATGAGCCTGCAGATGACGCTGAATCAGATGAAGCGCCTGCAGCGCCGAAGCCAAAGAAACTGAAGCAGCCTAAAGCTTCAAAGCCTTCCTCTGCACCAAAGATCTCACGGGCGAAGCCACTGGCTACTGCACCTCCTGAAGACAGTGTGCAGTCTGAAGATTTGTCACGCATCTCCAAGCCCCAGAAAGTCAAGATGCCTCTGCCACACATCGGCCAAGAACTGACAGCTGCTGCTATTCTGCGCAACGATGCCATCGATCTGTCCAGTGATGAAGATCTTGCAGATGACGCTCTTGAGCAACTGGTCAAGAGCAAAGAAGAAGCAGAAATCTTCAATGATCTGCCTCTCTTTGACGTGGCAATCATCCACAACTTCATTGATGAATGGTTTGACACGCCCAAACTCAGCTTCGAAGATCTGCAACTTCCAATTGGCCTCAGTGTTGCCTTCCATGGCGCCATTGCTTCAGAGCTAACTCTAGCTCAGCGCATCATTGAACTGAAGCAAAAGATTGACTTTGAGAAAGCTCAGTTCAAGAAGCATATGGCCAAGCTCAGCGTGCAAGAGGTGAAAAACTTCAAGATTATGCTGCACGAGCTCAAAGAAGACTTTCTCAAGAAACATGCAGAAGCTCAGGGTTCTCGTGAGCGCATGAATAGCCTGGCTGACAAATGTGTGCAAGGCTACAACGAGGCTGAGAAGCGCAAGGCGCTTGGGCGTCCGGGCATTGATCCCAGGATGGCTGCTAAGCAGCAGAAGAAGCCCACTGTGGCCGAACCCAACGCACCAAGGCAAAAGTGTTGGGGAACATAGCAGAAATTCAAAATTTTCTACGCATCACCAAGATCAATCTATGGAGTAATCTAGCAACGAAGGGAAGGAGAGTGCATCTACATACCCTTGTAGATCGCTAAGCGGAAGCGTTCAAGTGAACGGGGTTGATGGAGTCGTACTCGTCGTGATCCAAATCACCGATGATCCTAGTGCCGAACGGACGGCACCTCCGTTCAACACACGTACAGCCCGGTGACGTCTCCTACGCCTTGATCCAGCAAGGGGAGAAGGAGAGGTTGGGGAAGACTCCATCCAGCAGCAGCACGATGGCGTGGTGGTGGTGGAGGAGCATGGTACTCCAGCAGGGCTTCGCCAAGCACCCAAGAGACGAGGAGGGAGAGGGGTAGGGCTGCGCCAAAGAAGGAGAGTTAATCGTCTCTATGGCAGCCCAAAACCTTCAAGTTATATTATTAGGGGAAGGGGGGGCTGCGCCCCCACCTAGGTTTCCACCCTAGGGGTGGCGGCCAGCCCTAGATCCCATCTAGGGTGCGGCCAAGGGGGGAGAGAGGGGGCGCACCACTAGTGTGGCCTTAGGCCCATCTGGCCTAGGGTTTGCCCCCTTCCACTCTCCCTTGCGCCTTGGGCCTTGGTGGGGGGGCGCAACCAGCCCACCTGGGGCTGGTCTCCTCTCACACTTGGCCCATGCAGCCCTCCGGGGATGGTGGCCCCACTTGGTGGACCACCGGGACCCTCCCGGTGGTCCCGGTACATTACCGATAAACCCGAAACTTTCCCGGCAACCAAAACAGGACTTCCATATATAAATCTTTACCTGCCGGACCATTCCAACTCCTCGTGACGTCCGGGATCTCATCCGGGACTCCGCAACAAATTCTGGTAACCGCGCTATCTATTCTCTATAACCCTAGCGTCATCCGAACCTTAAGTGTGTAGACCCTACGGGTTCGGGAACCATGCAGACATGACCGAGATAACTCTCCGGTCAATAACCAACAGCGGATCTGGATACCCATGTTGGCTCCCACAATTCCACGATGATCTCATCGGATGAACCACGATGTCAGGACTTAATCAATCCCGTATACAATTCCCTTTGTCTAGCGGTACGTACTTGCCCGAGATTCGATCGTCGGTATCCCGATACCTTGTTCAATCTTGTTACCGACAAGTCTCTTTACTCGTTCCGTAACACATCATCCCGTGATCAACTCCTTGATCACATTGTGCACATTATGATGATGTCCTACCGAGTGGGCCCAGAGATACCTCTCCGTTTACACGGAGTGACAAATCCCAGTCTCGATTCGTGCCAACCCAACAGACACTTTCGGAGATACCTGTAGTGTACCTTTATAGCCACCCAGTTACGTTGTGACGTTTGGCACACCCAAAGCACTCCTACGGTATCCGGGAGTTGCACAATCTCATGGTCTAAGGAAATGATACTTGACATTAGAAAAAGCTTTCAGCATATGAACTACATGATCTTGTGCTAGGCTTAGGATTGGGTCTTGTCCATCACATCATTCTCCTAATGATGTGATCCCGTTATCAACGACATCCAATGTCCATGGTCAGGAAACCGTAACCATCTATTGATCAACGAGCTAGTCAACTAGAGGCTTACTAGGGACATGGTGTTGTCTATGTATCCACACATGTATCTGAGTTTCCTATCAATACAATTCTAGCATGGATAATAAACGATTATCATGAACAAGGAAATATAATAATAACCTAATTTATTGTTGCCTCTAGGGCATATTTCCAACAGTCTCCCACTTGCACTAGAGTCAATAATCCAGTTCACATCGATATGTGATTAACACTCAAGGTCACATCCCCATGTGACTAACACCCAAAGTTCTGGGGTTTGATCATGTTATGCTTGTGAGAGAGGTTTCAGTCAACGGGTCTGCAACATTCAGATCCGTATGTACTTCGCAAATTTCTATGTCATCTTGTAGATGCAACTACTACGCTACATTTGGAGCCATTTCAAATAACTGTTCTACTTGGAGCTATTCTAAATTGTTGCTCCATTATACGTATCCGGTATCTCTACTCAGAGCTATCCGGATAGGTGTTAAGCTTGCATCGACGTAACTCTTTACGTCGAACTCTTTATCACCTCCATAACCGAGAAACATATCCTTATTCCTCTAAGGATAATTTAGACCGCTATCTGGTGATCTACTCCTAGATCACCTTTGTACCCTCTTGCCAGATATGTGGCAAGGCACACATCAGGTGCGGTACTCAGCATGGCATACCGTATAGAGCCTATGACAAAAGCATAGGGGACGACCTTCGTCCTTCCTCTTTCTTCTGCCGTGGTCGAGCTTTAAGTCTTAACTTCATACCTTACAACTCAGGCAAGAACTCCTTCTTTGACTGATCCATCTTGAACACCTTCAAGATCATGTCAAGGTATGTGCTCATTTGAAAGTACCATTAAGCGTTTTGATCTATCCTTATAGATCTTGATGCTCAATGTTCAAGTAGCTTAATCCAGGCTTTCCATTGAAAAACACTTTCCAAATAACCCTATATGCTTTCCAGAAATTCTACGTCATTTCTGATCAACAATATGTCAACAACATATATTCATCAGAAATTCTATAGTGCTCCCACTCACTTCTTTGGAAATACAAGTTTCTCATAAACTTTGTATACACCCAAAATCTTTGATCATCTCATCAAAGCATACATTCCAACTCCGAGATGCTTACTCCAGTCCTTAGAAGGATTGCTGGAGCTTTGCATACTTATTAGCATCTTTCAGGATTGACAAAACCTTCCGGTTGTATCACATACAACCTTTCCTCAAGAAAATCGTCGAGGAAACAATGTTTTGACATCCTATCTGCAAGATTTCATAAATAATGCAGTAATCACTAATATAATTCCAACAGACTCTTAGCATCGCTACGAGTGAGAAAGTCTCATCGTAGTCAACTCCTTGAACTTGTCGGAAAACATCTTAACGACAAGTCGAGCTTTCTTAATGGTGATACTTACCATCATTGTCCGTCTTCCTTTTAAAATCCATATGTACCTAACAGCCTTACGACCATCAAGTAGTTCTTCCAAAGTCTACACTTTGTTTTCATATATGGATCCTCTCTCGGATTATATGGCCTCGAGCCATTTTGGAATCCAGGCCCACCATCGCTTCTCCATAGCTCGTAGGTTCATTGTTGTCTAGCAACATGACTTCCAAGACAGGATTACGTACCACTCTGAAGTAGTACGCATCCTTGTCATCCCACGAGGTTTGGTAGTGACTTGATCTGAAGTTTCATGATCACTATCATAAGCTTCCACTTCAATTGGTGTAGGTGCCACAGGAACAACTCCTGTGCCCTGCCACACACTAGTTGAAGAGACGGTTCAACAACCTCATCAAGTCTCCACCATCCTCCCACTCAATTCTTTCGAGAGAAACTTTTCCTCGAGAAAGGACCCGATTCTAGAAACAATCCCTTATTGCTTTCGGATCTGAGACAGGAGGTATACCCAACTGTTTTGGGTGTCCTATGAAGATGCATTTATCCGCTTTGGGTTCGAGCTTATCAGCCTGAAACTTTTTCACATAAGCGTCGCAGCCCCAAACTTTTAAGAAATGACAGCTTAGGTTTCTCTAAACCATAGTTCATACGGTGTCATCTCATCGGAATTACGTGGTGCCCTATTTAAAGTGAATGTGGTTGTCTCTAATGCCTAACCCATAAACTATCGTGGTAATTCGATAAGAGACATCATGGTATGCATCATATCCAATAGGGTGCAGTTATGATGTTCGGACACACCATCACACTATGGTGTTCCAGGCTGTATTAGTTGTGAAACAATTTCCACAATGTCTTAATTCTGTGCCAAACTCGTAATTCAGATATTCATCTCTATGATCATATCATAGATATTTTATCCTCTTGTCACGACGATCTTTCAACTTCACCCTGAAATTACTTGAACCTTTCAATAATTCAGACTCGTGATTCATCAAGTAAATATACTCAACATCTACTCAAATCATCTGTGAAGTAAGAACATAACGATATCCACTACACGCCTCAGCACTCATTGGACTGCACACATCAAAATGTATTACTTCCAACAAGTTGCTTTCTAGTTCCATTTTACTGAAAACGAGGCTTTCAGTCATCTTGCCCATGTGGTATGATTTGCATATCTCAAGTGATTCAAAATCAAGTGAGTCCAAATGGTCCATTTGCATGGAGTTTCTTCATGCATATACACCAATAGACATGGTTCGCATGTCTCAAACTTTTCAAAAACGAGTGAGCCCAAAGATCCATCAACATGGAGCTTCTTCATGCGTTTTATACCGATATGACTTACATGGCAGTGCCACAAGTAGGTGGTACTATCATTACTATCTTATATCTTTTGGCATGAACATGTGTATCACTACGATCGAGATTCAATAAACCATTCATTTTAGGTGCAAGACCATTGAAGGTATTATTCAAATAAACAGAGTAACCATTATTCTCCTTAAATGAATAACCGTATTGCGATAGACATAATCCAATCATGTCTATGCTCAACGCAAACACCAATCTCGATGGTAGAGGGAGCGTGCGATGCTTGATCACATCAAGCTTGGAAAAACTTCCAACACATATCGCCAGCTCACCTTTAGCTAGTCTCCGTTTACTCCGCAGCCTTTTATTTCGAGTTTACTAACACTTAGCAACCGAACCGGTATCTAATACCATGGTGCTACTAGGAGTACTAGTAAAGTACACATTAACACAATGTATATCCAATATACTTCTATCGACCTTGCCAGCCTTCTCATCTACCAAGTATCTAGGGTAATTCTGCTCCAGTGGTTGTTCCTCTTATTACAGAAGCACTTAGTCTCGGGTTTGGGTTCAACCTTGGGTTTCTTCACTAGAGCAGCAGCTGAATTGCCGTTTCATGAAGTATCCCTTGCTTGCCCTTGCCCTTCTTGAAACTAGTGGTTTCACCAACCATCAACAATTGATGCTCCTTCTTGATTTCTACTTTTGTGGTGTCAAACATCGCGAATATCTCAAGGATCATCATATATGTCCCTGATATATTATAGTTCATCATGAAGCTCTAGCAGCTTGGTGGTAATGACTTCGGAGAAACATCACTATCTCATCTGGAAGATCAACTCCCACTCGATTCAAATGATTGTTGTACTCAGACAATCTGAGCACAAGCTCAACAATTGAGCTTTTCTCCCTTAGTTTGCAGGCTAAGAAAATCGTCGGAGGTCTTATACCTCTTGACGTGGGCACGAGCCTGAAATCCCAATTTCAGCCCTCGAAACATCTCATATGTTTCGCGACGTTTCAAAACGTCTTCGGTGCCTCAACTCTAAACCGTTTAACTGAACTATCACGTAGTTATCAAAATGTGTATGTCAGATGTTCGCAACATCCACAGACGACGTTCGAGGTTCAGCACACTGAGCGGTGCATTAAGGACATAAGCCTTCTATGAAGCAATGAGGACAATCCTCAGTTTACGGACCTAGTCCGCATAATTGCTACTATCAACTTTCAACTAAATTTTCTCTAGGAACATATCTAAACAGTAGAACTGAAGCGCGAGCTACGACATAATTTGCGAAGACCTTTTGACTATGTTCAGGATAATTAAGTTCATCTTATGAACTCCCACTCAGATAGACATCCCTCTAGTCATCTAAGTGATTACATGATCCGAGTCAACTAGGCCGTGTCCGATCATCACGTGAGACGGACTAGTCATCATCGGTGAACATCTTCATGTTGATCGTATCTTCTATACGACTCATGCTCGACCTTTCGGTCTTCCGTGTTCCGAGGCCATGTCTGTACATGCTAGGCTCGTCAAGTCAACCTAAGTGTTTCGCATGTGTCCCGAGGCCATGTCTGTACATGCTAGGCTCGTCAACACCCGTTGTATTCGAACGTTAGAATCTATCACACCCGATCATCACGTGGTGCTTCGAAACAACGAACCTTCGCAACGGTGCACAGTTAGGGGGAACACTTTCTTGAAATTTTAGTGAGGGATCATCTTATTTAAGCTACCGTCGTTCTAAGCAAATAAGATGTAAAACATGATAAACATCACATGCAATCAAATAGTGACATGATATGGCCAATATCATTTTGCTCCTCTTGATCTCCATCTTCGGGGCTCCATGATCATCGTTGTCACCGGCATGACACCATGATCTCCATCATCATGATCTCCATCATCGTGTCTTCTTGAAGTTGTCTCGTCATCTATTACTTCTACTACTATGGCTAACGCTTTAGCAATAAAGTAAAGTAATTACATGACGTTTATGTTGACACGCAGGTCATAAATAAATTAAGACAACTCCTATGGCTCCTGCCGGTTGTCATACTCATCGACATGCAAGTCGTGATTCCTATTACAAGAACATGATCAATCTCATACATCACATATATCATTCATCACATCCTTTTGGCCATATCACATCACAAGGCATATGCTGCAAAAACAAGTTAGACGTCCTCTAATTGTTGTTGCAAGTTTTTACGTGGTGCTATAGGTTGTTGGAAATATGCCCTAGAGGCAATAATAAAAGCATTATTATTATATTTCCTTGTTCATGATAATTGTCTTTTATTCATGCTATAATTGTGTTATCCGGAAATCGTAATACATGTGTGAATAAATAGACACCAACATGTCCCTAGTAAGCCTCTAGTTGACTAGCTCGTTGATCAACAGATAGTCTGGTTTCCTGACTATGGACAATTGGATGTCATTGATAACGAGATCACATCATTAGGAGAATGATGTGATGGACAAGACCCAATCCTAAACATAGCACAAGATCGTATAGTTCGTTTGCTAGAGTTTTTCCAATGTCAAGTATCCTTTCCTTAGACCATGAGATCGTGTAACTCCCGGACACCGTAGGAGTGCTTTGGGTGTACCAAACGTCACAACGTAACTGGGTGACTATAAAGGTATACTACGGGTATCTCCGAAAGTGTCTGTTGGGTTGACACGGATCAAGACTGGGATTTGTCACTCCGTATGACGGAGAGGTATCTCTGGGCCCACTCGGTAATGCATCATCAATGAGCTCAAAGTGACCAAGTGTCTGGTCACGGGATCATGCATTACGGTACGAGTAAAGTGACTTGCCGGTAACGAGATTGAACGAGGTATTGGGATACCGACGATCGAATCTCGGGCAAGTAACGTACCGATTGACAAAGGGAATTGTATACGGGGTTGCTTGAATCCTCGACATCGTGGTTCATCCGATGAGATCATCGAGGAGCATGTGGGAGCCAACATGGGTATCCAGATCCCGCTGTTGGTTATTGACCGGAGAGTCTTCTCGGTCATGTCTACATGTCTCCCGAACCCGTAGGGTCTACACACTTAAGGTTCGGTGACGCTAGGGTTGTTAGGAAGACTTGTATGTGATTACCGAATGTTGTTCGGAGTCCCGGATGAGATCCCGGACGTCACGAGGAGTTCCGGAATGGTCCGGAGGTAAAGATTTATATATGGGAAGTTGTCATACGCTCGCCGGAAAGGTTCGGGGGCATATCAGTATTGTACCGGAGCCACCGGAGGGGTTCCGGGGGTCCACCGGGAGGGGCCACCTCTTTCGGAGGGCCTTATGGGCTGTATGGAGAAGGGAACCAGCCCAAGTGGGCTGGGGCGGCCCACTTTCCCCTAGGGCCCATGCGCCTAAGGGTTGGGAAACCCTAAAGGAGGCGGCCCCCTTGGTTGGGGGCAAGGCCCCCTCCCCTTGGCCGCCGATGCCCCCCCTAGGCCCCCTATATATAGTGGGGGGGAGGAAGGGCCTCACACCCTTGCCCCTGGCGCCTCCCTCTCCCCTCCAACACCTCCTCCTCCTCCATAGAGCTCGGCGAAGCCCTGTCGGAGTACTGCATCTCCACCATCACCACGCTGTCGTGCTGCTGCTGGAGCCATCTTCCATAACCTCTCCTTCCCCCTTGCTGGATCAAGAAGGAGGAGACGTCACGCTGACCGTACGTGTGTTGAACACGGAGGTGCCGTCCATTCGGTGCTAGGATCTCCGGTGATTTGGATCACGTCGAGTACGACCACCTCATCCCCGTTCTTTGAACGCTTCCGCTCGCGATCTACAAAGGTATGTACATGCATCCAATCACTCGTTGCTAGATGAACTCATAGATGGATCTTGGTGAAACCGTAGGAAATTTTTTTGTTTTCTGCAACGTTCCCCAACAGTGGCATCATGAGCTAGGTCTATGCGTAGTTCTCTTTGCACGAGTAGAACACAATTTGTTGTGGGCGTAGATGTTGTCAACTTTCTTGCCGCTACTAGTCTTATTTTGCTTCAACGGTATTGTGGGATGAAGCGGCCCGGACCAACCTTACACGTACGCTTACGTGAGACCGGTTCCACCGACTAACATGCACTAGTTGCATAAGGTGGCTGGCGGGTGTCTGTCTCTCCCACTTTAGTTGGAGAGGATTCGATAAAAAGGGTCCTTATGAAGGGTAAATAGAAGTTGACAAATCACGTTGTGGCTTTCACGTAGGTAAGAAAACGTTCTTGCTAGAACCCTTTCAGCCACGTAAAACTTGCAACAACAATTAGAGGACGTCTAACTAGTTTTTGCAGCAAGTGCTTTGTGATATGATATGGCCAAAGTTGTGATGAATGATATATATGTGATGTATGAGATGTTCATGATATTGTAATAGGAATCACGACTTGCATGTCGATGAGTATGACAACCGGCAGGAGCCATAAGAGTTGTCTTTATTTTCTATATGACCTGCGTGTCTTGAGAAACGCCATGTAAATTACTTTACTTTATTGCTAAACGCGTTAGCCATAGTAGTAGAAGTAATAGTTGGCGAGTCAACTTCATGGAGACACGATGATGGAGATCATGATGATGGAGATCATGGTGTCATGCCGGTGACAAGATGATCATGGAGCCCCAAGATGAAGATCAAAGGAGCTATGTGATATTGGCCATATCATTGTCACTATTATTATTTGATTGCATGTGATGTTTATCATGTTTTTGCATCTTGTTTACTTAGAACACGGGTAGTAAATAAGATGATCCCTCATAATAATTTCAAGAAAGTGTTCCCCCTAACTGTGCACCGTTGCGACAGTTCGTTGTTTCGAAGCACCACGTGATGATCGGGTGTTATGATAGATTCCAACGTTCACATACAACGGGTGTAAGACAGATTTACACATGCAAACACTTAGGTTGACTTGACGAGCCTAGCATGTACAGACATGGCCTCGGAACACAGAAGACCGAAAGGTCGAGCATGAGTCGTATAGAAGATACGATCAACATGAAGATGTTCCACCGATGTTGACTAGTCCGTCTCACGTGATTGATCGGACACGCCTAGTTAACTCGGATCATGTTATACTTAGATGACTGGAGAGGGATGTCTATCTAAGTGGGAGTTCATTGAATAATTTGATTAGATGAACTTAATTATCATGAACTTAGTCTAAAATATTTTACAATATGTCTTGTAGATCAAATGGCCAACGTTGTCCTCAACTTCAACGCGTTTCCTAGAGAAAACCAAGCTGAAAGACGATGAGCAGCAACTATACGGACTGGGTCCGGAACCTGAGGATCATCCTCATAGCTGCCAAGAAAGATTATGTCCTACAAGCACCGCTAGGTGACGCACCTGTTCTCCCTGCAGAACAAGACGTTATGAACGCTTGGCAGGCACGTACCGATGACTACTCCCTCGTTCAGTGCGGCATGCTTTACAGCTTAGAGCCGGGGCTCCAAAAGTGTTTTGAGAGACACGGAGCATATGAGATGTTCGAAGAGCTGAAAATGGTTTTTCAAGCTCATGCCCGGGTCGAGAGATATGAAGTCTCCGACAAGTTCTTCAGCTGTAAGATGGAGGAAAATAGTTCTGTCAGTGAGCACATACTCACTATGTCTGGGTTACATAACCGCTTGACTCAGCTGGGAGTTAATCTCCCGGATGACGCGGTCATTGACAGAATCCTCCAGTCGCTTCCACCGAGCTACAAGAGCTTTGTGATGAACTTCAATATGCAGGGGATGGAAAAGACCATTCCTGAAGTATTTGCAATGCTGAAATCAGCAGAGGTAGAAGTCAAAAAGGAACATCAAGTGTTGATGGTGAATAAAACCACTAAGTTCAAGAAAGGCAAGGGTAAGAAGAACTTCAAGAAGGACGGCAAGGGAGTTGCCGCGCCCGGTAAGCAAGCTGCCGGGAAGAAGCCAAAGAATGGACCCAAGCCCGAGACTGAGTGTTTTTATTGCAAGGGAAGTGGTCACTGGAAGCGGAACTGCCCCAAATACTTAGCGGACAAGAAGGCCGGCATCACGAAAGGTATATGTGATA
>NC_053026.1:454955343-454968334 GCF_003073215.2 Triticum urartu | reverse complement strand
ACACCACAGAGGAAGTTAATGATGATGATCATGAAATGCTCGAAGGTCCACAAGGACACGTTCCACACCAGAATGGTACGACAACCTGTCTTGGAAATCATGTTGTTAGACAATGGTGAACCTTCGAACTATGAAGAAGCGATGGCGGGCCCGGATTCCGACAAATGGCTGGAAGCCATGAAATCCGAGATAGGATCCATGTATGAAAACGAAGTATGGACTTTGACTGACTTGCCCGTTGAGCGCGAGCCATAGAAAATAAATGGATCTTTAAGAAGAAGACAGACGCGGATGGTAATGTGACCATCTATAAAGCTCGGCTTGTCACTAAGGGTTATCGACAAGTTCAAGGGGTTGACTACGATGAGACTTTCTCACCGGTAGCGAAGCTGAAGTCCGTCCGAATCATGTTAGCAATTGCCGCATTCTATGATTATGAGATATGGCAAATGGACGTCAAAACGGCATTCCTTAATGGTTTCCTTAAGGAAGAATTGTATATGATGCAGCCGGAAGGTTTTGTCGATCCTAAGAATGCTAACAAGGTATGCAAGCTCCAGCGCTCCATCTATGGGCTGGTGCAAGCATCTCGGACTTGGAACATTCGCTTTAATGAAATGATCAAAGCGTTTGGGTTTATGCAGACTTATGGAGAAGCCTGTGTTTACAAGAAAGTGAGTGGGAGCTCTGTAGCATTTCTCATATTATATGTGGATGACATACTTTTGATGGGAAATAATATAGAACTTTTGGACAGTATTAAGGCCTACTTGAATAAGTGTTTTTCAATGAAGGACCTTGGAGAAGCTGCTTACATATTAGACATCAAGATCTATAGAGATAGATCGAGACGCCTCATAGGTCTTTCACAAAGCACATACCTTGATAAGATATTGAAGAAGTTCAATATGGATCAGTCCAAGAAAGGGTTCTTTCCTGTGTTGCAAGGTGTGAAATTAAGCTCAGCTCAATGTCCGACCACGGCAGAAGATAGAGAAAAGATGAGTGTCGTCCCCTATGCCTCAGCCATAGGGTCTATCATGTATGCCGTGCTGTGTACCAGACCTGATGTAAACCTTGTCGTGAGTTTGGTAGGAAGGTACCAAAGTAATCCCGGCATGGAACAATGGACAGCGGTCAAGAACATCCTGAAGTACCTAAAAAGGACTAAGGATATGTTTCTCCTATATGGAGGTGACGAGGAGCTCGTCATAAAGGGTTACATCGACGCTAGCTTCGACACAGATCTGGATGACTCTAAGTCACAAACCGGATACGTGTATATTTTGAATGGTGGGGCAGTAGGCTGGTGCAGTTGCAAGCAAAGCGTCGTGGCGGGATCTACATATGAAGCGGAGTACATGGCAGCCTCGGAGGCAGCGCATGAAGCAATCTGGATGAAGGAGTTCATCATCGACCTAGGAGTCATACCCAATGCGTCGAGGCCGATCACTCTCTTCTGTGACAACGCTGGAGCTATTGCCCTTGCCAAGGAGCCCAGGTTTCACAAGAAGACCAGGCACATCAAGCGTCGCTTCAACTCCATTCGTGAAAATGTTCAAGATGGAGACATAGATATTTGCAAAGTACATACGGATCTGAATGTCGCAGATCCGTTGACTAAACCTCTTCCGTGAGCAAAACATGATCAACACCAGAACTCTATGGGTGTTCGATTCATCACAGTGTAACTATATTATTGACTCTAGTGCAAGTGGGAGACTGTTGGAAATATGCCCTAGAGGCAATAATAAAATGATTATTATTATATTTCCTTGTTCATGATAATTGTCTATTATTCATGCTATAATTGTGTTATCCGGAAATCAGTAATACATGTGTGAATACATAGACACCAACATGTCCCTAGTAAGCCTCTAGTTGACTAGCTCGTTGATCAACAGATAGTCATGGTTTCCTGACTATGGACATTGGATGTCATTGATAACGAGATCACATCATTAGGAGAATGATGTGATGGACAAGACCCAATCCTAAACATAGCACCAGATCGTGTAGTCGTTTGCTAGAGTTTTTCCAATGCCAAGTATCATTTCCTTAGACCATGAGATCGTGTAACTCCCGGATGCCGTAGGAGTGCTTTGGGTGTACCAAACATCACAACGTAACTAGGTGACTATAAAGGTATACTACAAGTATCCCCGAAAGTATCTGTTTGGTTGACACGGATCGAGACTGGGATTTGTCACTCCGTATGACGGAGAGGTATCTCTGGGCCCACTCGGTAATGCATCATCATAATGAGCTCAATGTGACCAAGTGTTTGGTCACGGGAGCATGCATTATGGTACGAGTAAAGTGACTTGCTGGTAACGAGATTGAACGAGGTATTGGGGTACCGATGATCGAATCTCGGGCAAGTAACGTACCGATTGACAAAGGGAATTGTACACGCGATTACTTGAATCCTCGACATCGTGGTTCATCTGATGAGATCATCGAGGAGCATGTGGGAGCCAACATGGGTATCCAGATCCCGCTGTTGGTTATTGACCGGAGAGTCGTCTCGGTCATGTCTACATGTCTCCCGAACCCGTAGGGTCTACACACTTAAGGTTCGGTGACGCTAGGGTTGTAGGGATATGTATATGCAGTAACCCGAATGTTGTTCGGAGTCCCGGATGAGATCCCGGACGTCACGAGGAGTTCCGGAATGGTCCGGAGGTGAAGATTATATATAGGAAGTCCAGTTCGGCCATCGGAGACAAGTTTCGGGGTCACCGGTATTGTACCGGGACCACCGGAAGGGTCCCGGGGGTCCACCGGGTGGGGCCACCTGTCCCGGGGGGCCACATGGGCTGTAGGGGGTGCGCCTTGGCCTACATGGGCCAAGGGCACCAGCCCCAAGAGGCCCATGCGCCTAGGGTTTCAAGGGAGGAAGAGTCCTAGGAGGGGAAGGCACCTCCTAGGTGCCTTGGGGAGGAGGGATTCCTCCCCTTGGCCGCACCCCCCTAGGAGATTAGATCTCCTAGGGCCGGCGCCCCCCCTTGGCCCTCCTATATATAGTGGGGAGATGGAGGACTTCTACCCCCTTTCCTTTGGTGCCTCCCTCTCCCTCTCCAACACCTCCTCCTCCTCCATAGCGCTTGGCGAAGCCCTGCCGGAGTACTGCAGCTCCATCACCACCACGCCGTCGTGCTGCTGCTGGAGCCATCTTCCTCAACCTCTCCTTCCCCCTTGCTGGATCAAGAAGAAGGAGACGTTACGCTGACCGTACGTGTGTTGAACGCGGAGGTGCCGTCCGTTCGGCGCTAGGTCTTCGGTGATTTGGATCACGTCGTGTACGACTTCCTCATCCCCGTTCTTTGAACGCTTCCGCGCGTGATCTACAAAGGTATGTAGATGCAATCCAATCACTCGTTGCTAGATGAACTCATAGATGGATCTTGGTGAAACCGTAGGAAAATTTTTGTTTTCCTGCAACGTTCCCCAACAGTAATTGAACCCTATGAGATATGGTGCGATCTATGATGTCTCTTACCAATCTACCGTTTTCATTTTGAGGTTATGCGTTAGAGACAGCTGCATTCACTTTAGATAGGACACCATTTAAGTCCGTTGAAACGACGTCGTGTGAACATTGGTTTGGCAAGAAACCAAAGTTGTCACTTCTTAATTTTTGGGGCTGCGATGCTTAAGGCTTCAGCCGGAGAAGCTCGAACCCAAAGCGGACAAACACATCTTCATAGGATACACAAAGGTGACAGTTGGGTACACCTTCTATCTTAGATCCGAGGGCAAATTGTTTGTCACTAAGAACGGGTCCTTTCTCGAGAAGGAATTTCTCTCGAAAGAATTGAGTGGGAGGAAGATAGAACTTGATGAGGTTGTCGAACCTTTACTTCAACCAGAGAGTGATGCAACACAGAAAGATGTTTTCTGTGGCGCCTACGTCTGTTGAATAGGAAGTTAATGATAGTGATCATGAAGCTTCGGATCAAGTTGCTATCGAACCTCGTAGGTCGACAAGGATATGTACTACTCCTAAGTGGTACGGTAATCCTGTCTTAGATATCATGTTGTTAGACAACAATGAACCTACGAGCTATGGAGAAGCGATGGTGGGCCCGTATTCCGACAAATGGTTAGAAGCCATGAAATCCGAGATAGGATCCATGTATCAGAACAAAGTATGGACTTTGGTGGACTTGCCCGATGATCGGCAAGCCATTGAGATAAATGGATCTTTAAGAAGAAGACGGACGTGGGCGGTAATGTTACCGTCTATGAAGCTCGACTTGTGGGAAAGAGTCTTTTCACAAGTTCAAGGAGTTGACTACGATGAGAATTTCTCACCCGTAGCGATGCTTAAGTCCGTCGGAATCATGTTAGCATTAGCTGTATTTTTCGATTATGAAATCTGACAGATGGATGTCAAAACAAGTTTTCTTACCAGTTTCCGTAAGAAAAGTTGTATGTGATACAATAAAAGGTTTTGTCGATCCTAAGGATGCTAAAAGGTATGCTAGCTCCAGCAATCCTTCTATGGACTAGAGCAAGCATCTCGGAGTCAGAATACATGCTTTGATAGAGTGATCAAAGCTTTTAGGTTTATACAATGTTTGCTAGAAACTTGTATTTACAAGAAAGTGAGTGGGAGCACTACAACATTTCTGATAAGTATATGTGGATGACATATTGTAGATCCGAAATAATGTAGAATTTCTGGAAAGCATAAACGGTTGTTTGAAGAGTGTTTTTCAAAGGAAGACCTGGATAAAGCTGCTTACATATTGGGCATCAAGATCTATAGAGATAGATCAAGACGCCTGATGATACTTTCAAAGAACGCACACCTTGACATGTTTTTGAAGGAGTTCAAAATAGATCAGTCAAAGAAGGGGTTCTTACCTGAGTTGTAAGGTGTGAAGTTGAGTAAGACTCAAAGCTTGACCACGGCAGAAGAAAGAGGAAGGACGAAGGTCGTCCCCTATGCTTTTGTCATAGGCTCTATACGGTATGCCATGCTGAGTACCGCACCTGATGTGTGCCTTGCCACATGTCTGGCAAGAGGGTACAAAGGTGATCTAGGAGTAGATCACCAGATAGCGGTCAAAATTATCCTTAGAGGAATAAGGAAATGTTTCTCGGTTATGGAGGTGATAAAGAGTTCGACATAAAGAGTTACGTCGATGCAAGCTTAACACCTATCCGGATAGCTCTGAGTAGAGATACCGGATACGTATAATGGAGCAATAATTTGGAATAGCTCCAAGTGGAACGTGGTAGCAGCATCTACGATATAAAGTTTTGCGAAATACATAGGGATCTGAATATGGCAAGACCCGTTGACTACAACCTCTCTCACAAGCATAACATGATCAAACCCAGAACTCATTGAGTGTTAATCACATAGTGATGTGAACTAGATTATTGAGTCTAGTAAACTCTTTGGATGTTGGTCACATGGATGTGACCTGTGAGTGTTAATCACATGGCGATGTGAACTAGATTATTGACTCTAGTGCAAGTGGGAGACTGTTGGAAATATGCCCTAGAGGCAATAATAAATTGGTTATTATTATATTTCCTTGTTCATGATAATCGTTTATTATCCATGCTAGAATTGTATTGATAGGAAACTCAGATACATGTGTGGATACATAGACAACACCATGTCCCTAGTAAGCCTCTAGTTGACTAGCTCGTTGATCAATAGATGGTTACGGTTTCCTGACCATGGACATTGGATGTCGTTGATAACAGGATCACATCATTAGGAGAATGATGTGATGGACAAGACCCAATCCTAAGCGTAGCACAAGATCGTGTAGTTCGTTTGCTAAAGCTTTTCTAATGTCAAGTATCATTTCCTTAGACCATGAGATTGTGCAACTCCCGGATACCGTAGGAGTGCTTTGGGTGTGCCAAATGTCACAACATAACTGGGTGGCTATAAAGGTACACTACAGGTATCTCCGAAAGTGTCTGTTGGGTTGGCACGAATCGAGACTGGGATTTGTCACTCCGTGTAAACGGAGAGGTATCTCTGGGCCCACTCGGTAGGACATCATCATAATGTGCACAATGTGACCAAGGAGTTGATCACGGGATGATGTGTTACGGAACGAGTAAAGATACTTGCTGGTAACGAGATTGAACAAGGTATCGGGATACCAACGATCGAATCTCGGGCAAGTACAATTCCGTTGGACAAAGGGAATTGAATACGGGATTGATTGAATCATCGACATCGTGGTTCATCCGATGAGATCATCGTGGAACATGTGGGAGCCAACATGGGTAACCAGATCCCGCTGTTGGTTATTGGCCGGAGAGTTGTCTCGGCCATGTCTGCATGGTTCCCGAACTCGTATGGTCTACACACTTAAGGTTCGGTGACACTAGAGTTGTTATGGGAAATAGTATGTGGTTACCGAAGGTTGTTCGGAGTCCCGGATGAGATCCCGGACATGACGAGGATCTCCGGAATGGTCCGGAGGTGAAGATCGGTATATTGGACGAAGGGTATTGGAGTCCAGAATTGTTCCGGGGGTACCAGGTGATGACCGGCGTGTCCGAAAGGTGTTTCAGAGGCCCCGGCAAGCGTTGGGGGGCCTTATGGGCCAAGGGCAGAGGGCACATCAGCCCATTAAGGGGCTGAGTGCCCTTCCCACCCCATCTCATGTAACCAGGAGAGGTGGGGGCGCCACCCCTAGGGAAGCCGCCCCTCCTGGCTTGGGGGGCAAGTTTCCTAGGGGGTGGGGGCGCCCAAACCCATCTAGGGTTTCCCCTGTGGCCGCCGCCCCTCCCCTAGGGAACCCTAGGGCGCCTTCCCCTCCTCCCTTCCCCCTATATATAGTGAGGGAGAGAGAGGGCAGCCGGACCCTTCCCCTGGTGCAGCCCTCTTCCTCCTCCAACACCTCATCCTCCTCCGTACTGCTTGGCGAAGCCCTGCCGGAGAACCACGAGCTCCATCACCACCACACCGTTGTGCTGTCGGAGTTTTCCCTCAACTTCTCCTCTCACCTTGCTATATCAAGAAGGAGGAGACGTCTCCCAACCGTACGTGTGTTGAACGCGGAGGTGCCGTCCGTTCGGCACTAGGATCATCGGTGATTTGGATCATGACGAGTACGACTCCATCAACCCCGTTCACTTGAACGCTTCCGCTTAGCGATCTACAAGGGTATGTAGATGCACTCTCCTTCCCCTCGTTGCTAGGTTACTCCATAGATTGACCTTGGTGATGCGTAGAAAATTTTGAATTTCTACTACGATCCCCAACAACACGCGCCCATGTGGAAGAAGAAATCTATATTTTGGGACCTACCCTACTGGAAAGACCTAGAGGTCCGCTTCAATCAACGTGATGCACGTGACGAAGAACCTTTGCGTGAACCTGCTAGGCTTCTTGGGCGTGTATGGGAAGACAAAAGATACACCTGAGGCACGGGAGGACCTGCAACGTTTGCACGAAAAAGACGGCATGCCTCCGAAGCAGTATAAAGGTCCTGCCAGCTACGCTCTTACGAAAGAAGAGAAAGAAATCTTCTTTGAATGCCTGCTCAGTATGAAGGTCACGACTGGCTTCTCGTCGAATATAAAGGGAATAATAAATATGCCAGAGAAAAAGTTTCAGAACCTAAAGTCTCATGACTGCCACGTGATTATGACGCAACTGCTTCCGGTTGCATTGAGGGGGCTTCTACCGGAAAACGTGATTAGCCATTGTGAAGCTATGTGCATTCCTCAATGCAATCTCTCAGAAGGTGATCGATCCAGAAATCGTACCAAGGCTAAGGAGTGATGTGGCGCAATGTCTTGTCAGTTTCGAGCTGGTGTTCCCACCATCCTTCTTCAATATCATGACGCACGTCCTAGTTCATCTAGTCGACGAGATTGTCATCCTGGGGCCCGTATTTCTACACAATATGTTCCCCTTTGAGAGGTTCATGGGAGTCCTAAAGAAATATGTCTGTAACCGCGCTAGGCCAGAAGGAAGCATCTCCATGGGCCATCAAACAGAGGATGTTATCGGGTTTTGTGTTGACTTCATTCCTGGCCTTAAGAAGATAGGTCTCCCTAAATCGCGGTATGAGGGGAGACTGACTGGAAAAGGCACTCTTGGAAGTGACTCAATAATATGCAGGGACGGATATTCTTGGTCTCAAGCACACTACACAGTTCTACAGAACTCTACCTTGGTGACCCCGTATGTCGATGAACACAAGAACAGTCTGCGCTCCAAACACCCGGAGCAGTGCGACGACTGGATTACATGTGAACACATCAGGACTTTCAGCAGTTGGTTGGAAACACGTCTCAGAGGTGACAACACTGTTTGTGATGAGCTGTACTTGTTGTCCAGGGGACCATCTTTGACTGTATTGACTTACAAAGGATACGAGATAAATGGGAATACATTTTACACGATCGCCCAAGATCAAAAGAGCACCAACCAAAACAGCGGTGTCCGCTTTGATGCAGCAACCGAGAGCGGAAAGGACACATATTATGGTTACATAGTGGACATATGGGAACTTGACTACGGACATGATTTTAAGGTCCCTTTGTTTAAGTGCAAATGGGTCAATCTGTCAGGCGGGGTACAGGTAGACCCACAGTACGGAATGACAACAGTGGATCTGAAAAATCTTGGGTACACTGACGAACCGTTCGTCCTAGCCAATGATGTGGCACAGGTTATCTATGTGAAGGACATGTCTACCAAACCGAGAAAAAGAAAAGATAAGGAAGCGAATACATCATACGATGAGCCAAAGCGCCACATAGTTCTTTCAGGAAAAAGGGATATCCTGGGAGTGGAGGGCAAGACAGACATGTCTGAAGATTATGAAAAGTTTCATGAAATTCCTCCCTTCAATGTCAAGGCTGACCCAAGCATCCTGATAAACGATGAAGATTATCCATGGTTACGGCGCAATAAGCAAATGACACAAGCGAAGAAAAAGTGAAGACTTTCTCCCACAACTATTATGATGATACCATGCCAACTTTGTAACACGAGTATGCTATGCCAACTTTTTCAGAGTTCATTTGAAAACTATGAATTTAGGTCGAATTTTCTCTATAGGTGCATCTATGTTCATTTTTTTAGTAAAGTTAATCACAAACTTGTGATTCACACAAATTTCAAAGAATTCAAATTTGAAAACTAATGGCACTAACAGAAAGTTTATAATTTTTCTAAAACTAATGGCACTAACAGAAAGTTTATAATTTTGCTGACCTAAAAGCAAAAAGAATTAAAAAATAAAGCAAAAAACAAAAGAAAATAAATAATACAGAAAACAAAACAAAAAAATAAAAAAATAAAAATAGCAACAATAAGTATTTTGTTGTAAGTAGAAACAAAATAAAATAAATAAAGCAACAAAGAAAACAAAAAACTAAAAAAGTGTTTTCAAATTTGAAAACTAATGGCACTAACAGAAAGTTTAATAATTTTCTAAAACTAAAAGCAAAAAGAATTAAAAAATAAAGCAAAAAACAAAAGAAAATAAATAATGCAGAAAAAAAAACAAAAAAACTGGAAAATAGGCACTAAAAGCAAAAAAACTAAAAAAGTGTTTTCAAATTTGAAAACTAATGGCACTAACAGAAAGTTTATAATGTTTCTAAAACTAAAAGCAAAAAGAATTAAAAAAATAAAGCAAAAACAAAAGAAAATAAATAATGCAGAAAACAAAACAAAAAACTGGAAAAAAAATTAAGTAGCAACAATAAGTAAAGAAAACAAAAAAACAAAAAAAGTGTTTCAAATTTGAAAACTAATGGCACTAACAGAAAGTTTATAATTTTTCTAAAACTAAAAGCAAAAAGAATTAAAAAATAAAGCAAAAAACAAAAGAAAATAAATAATGCAGAAAACAAAACAAAAAAACTGGGAAAAAAATTAAAAATAGCAACAATAAGTAAAGAAAACAAAAAAACAAAAAAGTGCCTCCTACTGAGCCCCCACGGCCTGAATACGACTAGAAACCCTACCATGGGCCAGGATTCAGGCCCGCAAGAGACCCAGTAGGCCCACAGGCACAGACAGTGGATTTAGGCCCGTAAGCCTGCAGTAGAGAGGAGCTCGAAGTGGTCGGCTCGGCAGAGCTTATAAACCACTCCAAGCCCCTCTCGGCTAGCGAGGTGGGACTAAACATCCCACCGCACTGCGCCAGTTCTAGCACACAACCTTTGGTCCCGGTTGGTGCCAGCAACCGGACTAAAGGGGGCATTGGTCACGGTTCGTGGCACCAACCGGGACCAATGCCCCCCTTTAGTCCCGGTTGGTGCCACCAACCGGGACCAATGCCCCCCTTTAGTCCCGGTTGGTGCCACCAACCGGGACCAAAGGCCGCCGCTTCCCGCCATTTGGGCTGCTGAAAAGAGGCCTTTGGTCCGGTTGGTGGCACCAACCGGACTAAAGCCTTTGCTATATAAGCAACACTTGGGAAATTTTCAGATTTCCCTCACCAGTGCCCCCGACGACGCCGACCTCCTCGACACCGCCAGGCTGCCCGTGCTCGCCGTCGCCGTCGCCCCGCGCCCCTGCCCCGTGCTTGCCGTCGCCGCCCGCTCCTCGTCGCCGTCGCCCTGCCCCTGCCCCGTCCCGCCCCCGCGCGTCGGCGCCCTCGCTGCCCCCGTTGTCGCCTCGAGCTCCTGCTCGCGCGCGCCGCCCCGAGCCCCTGCCTCGTCACCGTCGCCGTCGCCGCCCGCTCCTCGTCGTCGTCGACGCCCTGCCCCCGCGCGCCGGCGCCCTCGCCTGCCCCCGCGCTGTGAGCCGCCGCCCGACTCTGTTTTTTTATAAGTTTAATTTTTTTTCATATATATAATGTATATGTGTATGTATGTGGATATATATGTTTTTGTTCATATGTTGCTATATGTTTTTTTTATTAGTTTAATTTTTGTTCATTCGAGGGCGTCGACGGTCGCCGAGGGGTCGAGGGTCGAGAGGGGGGTCTAGGGTCGCCGAGGGGGAGGGTCGAGAGGGGGTCGACGGTCGCCGAGGTGTCGAGGGTCGAGAGGGGGTCTAGGGTCGCCGAGGGGTCGAGGGTCGTCGAACAATGAGAGGAAGAGAAGAGGATAAAAAAAGAAGAGGAAGAAGAAAAAATAGGAGAAGAAAGAATAGAGGAGATACTCCTCTATTCTTTCTTCTCCTCTCTTTTTTTCTTCTTCTTCTTCCTCTTTTTTTTATCGGGAACGAGGGTCTAGAGGGGGTCTAGGGTCGCCGAGGGTCCGAGGGTCGTCAAACATGAGAGGAAGAAGAGGATAAAAAAAGAAGAGGAGAAAAAAAAAGAGGAGAAGAAAGAATAGGGGAGTTCTTCTCTATTCTTTCTTCTCCTCTTTTTTTTCTTCTTCTTCCCTCTTTTTTTATCGGGAACGAGGGTCGAGAGGGGGTCTAGGGTCGCCGAGGGGTCGAGGGTCGAGAGGGGGTCGACGATCGCCGAGGTGTCGAGGGTCGAGAGGGGGTCTAGGGTCACCGAGGGGTCGAGGGTCGTCGAACATGAGAGGAAGAAGAGGATAAAAAAAGAAGAGGAAGAAGAAAAAAAAAGAGGAGAAGAAAGAATAGAGGAGATTCTTCTCCTGTATTCTTTCTTTCTTCTTCCTCTTTTTTTTATCGGGAATGAGGGTCGAGAGGGGGTCTAGGGTCGCCGAGGGGTCGAGGGTCGTTGAACATGAGAGGAAGAAGAGGATAAAAAAAGAGGAAGAAGAAAAAGAGGAGGAGAAGAAGGAATAGAGGAGTTCTTCTCCTCTATTCTTTCGTCTCCTCTTTTTTCTTCTTCTTCCTATTTTTTTTATCGGGAACATGGGTCGTCGAGGGTCGCCGAGGGGTCGAGGGTCGAGAGGGGGTCGACGGTCGCCGAGGGGTCGAGGGTCGAGAGGGGGTCTAGGGTCGCCGAGGGGTCGAGGGTCGTCGAACATGAGAGGAAGAAGAGGATAAAAAAAGAAGAGGAAGAAGAAAAAAAAGAGGAGAAGAAAGAATAGAGGAGTTATTCTCCTCTATTCTTTCTTCTCCTCTTTTTTTCTTTTTCTTCCTCTTTTTTTTATCGGGAAAGAGGGTCGTCGAGGGTCGCCGAGCGGTAGAGGAAACCCTAAATAGCAAGTATCGTCGGTGTGAGATACATATGGCCGTCGGTGTCGGACACTACATCCACGTTCCCACGATACTTGCTATTTAGGGTTTCCTCTACCGCTCAGCGACCCTCGTTCCCGATAAAAAAAGAGAGGAGAAGAAAGAATAGAGGAGTACTTACTCCTCTATTCTTTCTTCTCCTCTTTTTTTCTTCTTCCTCTTCTTATTTTATCCTTGAAGCATTGTCGAGGCCACCCCAAACCCTAGAGAAGCAGCGTCGAGGCCACCCCAAACCCTAGAGAAGCAGCGTCGAGGCCACTAATTAATATTAGTTCTACGTTTGCCACTAATATATCCATCTGTCATGTTTGAATAATAATTGCCATGTTGTCAATATTTGTAGAAACTATGGACACCGCCCGAGACGAAGTACAAGAAGAGTTGTTGGGGGACATAATCGCACACGAGGAAGTGATGCCGTCTGCTCGTTGTTTCTCAACGACACCGATGGTCTGGAAGCAGCTGGCTATGATTATGATGGCTCCGGTGACCTAATGCCGGTGCAAGAAGGAGACCGTGAGGACGGCTCCGGTGACCCAATGCCGGTGCAAGAAGGAGACCGTGATGACGTCTCCGGTGACCGAACCGAGTCCGGCCAGGTATATATATTAGTTAAGCTTCTGCTGACTAGCTAATTGATGCATTCATTGTTTTGGTATGTACACATATTAATTAAGTCTTTGTTCTTTTTTCTAGCCCTCCGGATCGAGCACAACTTCGGTAAAGAGATGAGGCCCGAAGAAAAAGTTGAGCTCGGATGAAAAGTTTGAGATCATAGCAATCGCGCCCGACGGCCAACCGATTGAACCCCTCCGGACAAAGAGCGCATTTGTTGCTCAGTGCGGGGTTTTGGTTAGGGACAAGATCCCGATCAGCATC